>NW_024060741.1:15000-45000 GCF_016432855.1 Salvelinus namaycush | reverse complement strand
GCAGGATTTAATACAGTTCAAAAAATAGTTTTGCTAAATATTTTCCTTAATCAGATGATGCTGATCTCCCCACTTCTTGTAACAATTAGTATGTGACCGCCATGCCATGGTGTGAAAAAAAGTTTTGCGGGTGCCCCCTTTTTGTGTTGTTTGAGCACATCAAATCCATCAATACAATTTGCAGTGGTCACATGCGCTGAACACTACGAGAGGAGACTTTACCGTGAAACGCTTATTTACGAGCCCATTCCCCGCATGGCCCCCAAAAGGTCTGTGCCCTGCCGACCCATAACTCTTAACTGTATTTGTTGTAAATAAACATAAGCAATCAACTAAGAAGGAAGGTAAACAACTCGTAAACAACCCTGTAATCAACCCTGTTTTTAGACGAGAGAAGAGGGAGTGGGAGGAGCTCCAGTCTTCTGAGAGACGACAGAGAGGAACAGAGAGGTCTGTCCTCTCAGTACTCCTCTCTCAGCCCTGCGGCGTGGGGTCACCTCAGAGACAGGAGACTGAATTACCCACAATCCCTGGCCACTCGCCGGGATCACACGGACAAGGGGAGAGGGTGAGAGGAGTGACTGTGTGTGCATGTGTGTGCATGTGTGTGTGCGTGTGTGTGTGTGTCAGAGAGGACGAGAGGAGTTAATGAAGGGGAGAGACAGTGCAGGTCCCTGGAGCCCGCCTGGCAAGCTCACACCGCTCCACACTGCCACCACACACTCACACACACACACACACACACACACACACACACACACACACACACACACACACACACACACACACACACACACACACACACACACACACACACACACTCTCACACACGCACACACACACACACTCACTCACTCACTCACACAACCGCCGTGTCTCACTTGGTAATTAGGAACATGGATTTAGCCAAGAGCGAACACATTGATTGGACTAAAGAAAAATATGTCTTTGATTTGCACTCTCTCTCTCAAATCAAATCAAATCGTATTTGTCACATGTGCCGAATACAGCTGGTTTGGACTTTACCGTGAAATGCTTGCTTACGAGCCCTTCCCAACGATACAGAGTTTAACAATTATAATAAAAATAAAAATAATATAAAAATGGCACTATATACAAGAAGTACCAGATCAATGTGGAGCTATATACAAGAAGTACCAGTACCAGATCAATGTGGAGCTATATACAGGAAGTACCAGTACCAGATCAATGTGGAGCTATATACAGGAAGTACCAGTACCAGATCAATGTGGAGCTATATACAGGAAGTACCAGTACCAGATCAATGTGGAGCTATATACAGGAAGTACCAGATCAATGTGGAGCTATATACAAGAAGTACCAGATCAATGTGGAGCTATATACAGGAAGTACCTGTACCAGATCAATGTGGAGCTATATACAGGGAGTACCAGTACCAGATCAATGTGGAGCTATATACAAGAAGTACCAGATCAATGTGGAGCTATATACAGGAAGTACCTGTACCAGATCAATGTGGAGCTATATACAGGAAGTACCAGTACCAGATCGATGTGGAGCTATATACAGGAAGTACCAGTACCAGATCAATGTGGAGCTATATACAAGGAGTACCAGATCAATGTTGAGCTATATCCAGGGAGTACCAGATCAATGTGGAGCTATATACAGGAAGTACCAGATCAATGTGGAGCTATATACAGGGAGTACCAGTACCAGATCAATGTGGAGCTATATACAGGAAGTACCAGATCAATGTGGAGCTATATACAGGAAGTACCAGTACCAGATCAATGTGGAGCTATATACAGGGAGTACCAGATCAATATGGAGCTATATACAGGAAGTACCAGTACCAGATCAATGTGGAGCTATATACAGGAAGTACCAGTACCAGATCAATATGGAGCTATATACAGGGAGTACCAGATCAATATGGAGCTATATACAGGGAGTACCAGATCAATATGGAGCTATATACAGGGAGTACCAGATCAATATGGAGCTATATACAGGGAGTACCAGTACCAGATCAATGTGGAGCTATATACAGGAAGTACCAGTACCAGATCAATGTGGAGCTATATACAGGGAGTACCAGATCAATATGGAGCTATATACAGGGAGTACCAGATCAATATGGAGCTATATACAGGGAGTACCAGATCAATGTGGAGCTATATACAGGGAGTACCAGTACCAGATCAATGTGGAGCTATATACAGGGAGTACCAGTACCAGATCAATGTGGAGCTATATACAGGGAGTACCAGATCAATATGGAGCTATATACAGGGAGTACCAGTACCAGATCAATGTGGAGCTATATACAGGAAGTACCAGTACCAGATCAATGTGGAGCTATATACAGGAAGTACCAGATCAATGTGGAGCTATATACAGGAAGTACCAGTACCAGATCAATGTGGAGCTATATACAGGAAGTACCAGTACCAGATCAATGTGGAGCTATATACAGGAAGTACCAGATCAATGTGGAGCTATATACAGGAAGTACCAGTACCAGATCAATGTGGAGCTATATACAGGAAGTACCAGTACCAGATCAATGTGCAGTGGTACGAGGTATTTGAGGTAGATGTATACATGAAGGCAGGGTAAAGTGACTAGGCATCAGGATAGATAATAATAAGGTATTTGAAGTAGATATGTACATGAAGGCAGGGTAAAGTGACTAGACATCAGGATAGGATCAGGATTCTCTCTTTCTTTCTCTCTCTCGGAGGACCTGAGCCCTAGGACCATACGTCAGGACTACCGGGCATGATGACTCCTTGCTGTCCCCAGTCCGCCTGGCCTTGCTGCTATTCCAGTTTCAACTGTTCTGCCTGCGGTTATGGAACCGCCACCTGTCCCAGACCTGCTGTTTTCAACTCTTAATGATCGGCTATGAAAAGCCAACTGAAAATTATTCATGATTATTATTTGACCATGCTTGTCACTTATGAACATTTTGAACATCTTGGCATAGTTCTGTTATAATCTCCACCCGGCACAGCCAGAAGAGGACTGGCCACCCCTCATAGCCTGGTTCCTCTCTAGGTTTCTTCCTAGGTTTTGGCCTTTCTAGGGAGTTTTTCCTAGCCACCGTGCTTCTACACCTGCATTGCTTGCTGTTTGGGGTTTTAGGCTGGGTTTCTGTACAGCACTTCGAGATATTAGCTGATGTACGAAGGGCTATATAAAATACACTTGATTGATTGATTGATTGATAGATAATAATAAGGTATTTGAGGCAGATATGTACATGAAGGCAGGGTGAAGTGACTAGACATCAGGATAGATAATAATAAGGTATTTGAGGTAGTTATGTACATGAAGGCAGGGTGAAGTGACTAGGCATCAGGATAGATAATAATAAGGTATTGGAGGTAGATATGTACATGAAGGCAGGGTAAAGAGACTAGACATCAGGATAGATAATAATAAGGTATTTGAGGTAGATATGTACATGAAGGCAGGGTAAAGTGACTAGACATCAGGATAGATAATAATAAGGTATTTGAGGTAGATATGTACATGAAGGCAGGGTAAAGTGACTAGGCATCAGGATAGATCATAATAAGGTATTTGAGGTAGATATGTACATGAAGGCAGGGTAAAGTGACTAGACATCAGGATAGATAATAATAAGGTATTTGAGGTAGATATGTACATGAAGGCAGGGTAAAGTGACTAGGCATCAGGATAGATAATAATAAGGTATTTGAGGTAGATATGTACATGAAGGCAGGGTAAAGTGACTAGGCATCAGGATAGATAATAATAAGGTATTTGAGGTAGATATGTACATGAAGGCAGGGTAAAGTGACTATGTATCAGGATAGATAATAATAAGGTATTTGAGGTAGATATGTACATGAAGGCAGGGTAAAGTGACTAGACATCAGGATAGATAATAATAAGGTATTAGAGGTAGATATGTACAGGAAGGCTGGGTAAAGTGACTAGGCATCAGGATAGATAATAATACGGTTATTGAGGTAGATATGTACAGGAAGGCTGGGTAAAGTGACGAGGCATCAGGATAGATAATAATAAAATAAAAATAAGGAACACAGTGGCAGCAGGAAATGATGTGTGTGTAGTGTGTGTGAGTGTGTAGTGTGTTTGTGTGCTTGAGTGTGAGTGTGTAGTGTGTTTGTGTGTGAGTGTGTAGTGTGTTTGTGTGAGTGTGTAGTTTGTTTGTGTGCGTGTGTAGTGTGTAGTGTGTAGTGTGTAGTGTGTAGTGTGTGAGTGTGTAGTGTGTGTGAGTGTGTAGTGCGTAGTGTGTAGTGTGTAGTGTGTAGTGTGTAGTGTGTGTAGTGCGTAGTGTGTAGTGTGTAGTGTGTAGTGTGTGTAGTGTGTAGTGTGTAGTGTGTGTAGTGTGTAGTGTGTGAGTGTGTAGTGTGTAGTGTGTTTGTGTGTGTAGTGTGTAGTGTGTGTAGTGTGTAGTGAGTGTGTAGTGTGTAGTGTGTAGTGTGTAGTGTGTGTAGTTTGTAGTGTGTAGTGTGTAGTGTGTGTAGTGTGTAGTGTGTAGTGTGTAGTGTGTAGTGTGTGTAGTGTGTAGTGTGTAGTGTGTAGTGTGTGTAGTGTGTAGTGTGTAGTGTGTGTGAGTGTGTAGTGTGTAGTGTGTTTGTGTGCGTGTGTAGTGTGTGTGTGTGAGTGTGTAGTGTGTAGTGTGTAGTGTGTAGTGTGTGTAGTGTGTAGTGTGTGAGTGTGTAGTGTGTAGTGTGTTTGTGTGTGTAGTGTGTAGTGTGTAGTGTGTGTAGTGTGTGAGTGTGTAGTGTGTAGTGTGTAGTGAGTGTGTAGTGTGTAGTGTGTAGTGTGTAGTTTGTAGTGTGTAGTGTGTAGTGTGTTTGTGTGCATGTGTAGTGTGAGTGTGTAGTGTGTAGTGTGTGTGAGTGTGTAGTTTGTAGTGTGTGTGTGTAGTGTGTGTGTGAGTGTGTAGTGTGTAGTGTGTGTGAGTGTGTAGTGTGTTTGTGTGCGTGTGTAGTGTGTTTGTGTGTAGTGTGTAGTGTGTGTGAGTGTGTAGTGTGTGTGAGTGTGTAGTGTGTATTGTGTAGTGTGTAGTGTGTAGTGTGTGTAGTGTGTAGTGTGTGTGTGAGTGTGTAGTGTGTAGTGTGTAGTGTGTAGTGTGTAGTGTGTAGTGTGTAGTGTGTAGTGTGTGTAGTGTGTAGTGTGTAGTGTGTGTAGTGTGTAGTGTGTAGTGTGTAGTGTGTAGTGTGTGTGAGTGTGTAGTGTGTAGTGTGTTTGTGTGCGTGTGTAGTGTGTGTGTGTGAGTGTGTAGTGTGTAGTGTGTGTGAGTGTGTAGTGTGTAGTGTGTGTGGACCGTGTTAGTGTGTAGTGTGTGTGGACCGTGTTAGTGTGTAGTGTGTAGTGTGTAGTGTGTAGTGTGTAGTGTGTGTAGTGTGTAGTGTGTAGTGTGTAGTGTGTGTAGTGTGTAGTGTGTAGTGTGTAGTGTGTAGTGTGTGTGGACCGTGTTAGTGTGTAGTGTGTGTGGATCGTGTTAGTGTGTAGTGTGTGTGGACCGTGTTAGTGTGTAGTGTGTGTGAGTGTGTAGTTTGTAGTGTGAGTGTGTGTGTAGTGTGTGTGTGAGTGTGTAGTGTGTAGTGTGTAGTGTGTTTGTGTGCATGTGTAGTGTGAGTGTGTAGTGTGTAGTGTGTAGTGTGTGTGAGTGTGTAGTTTGTAGTGTGAGTGTGTGTGTAGTGTGTGTGTGAGTGTGTAGTGTGTAGTGTGTGAGTGTGTAGTGTGTTTGTGTGTGTGTGTGTGTGTGTGTGTGTGTGTGAGTGTGTGTGTGAGTGTGTGAGTGTGTGAGTGTGTAGTGTGTAGTGTGTTTGTGTGCGTGTGTAGTGTGTGTGTGAGTGTGTAGTGTGTAGTGTGTGTGTAGTGTGTAGTGTGTGTAGTGTGTAGTGTGTAGTGTGTGTAGTGTGTAGTGTGTAGTGTGTAGTGTGTGTAGTGTGTAGTGTGTAGTGTGTAGTGTGTAGTGTGTGTGAGTATGTAGTGTGTGTGAGTGTGTAGTGTGTAGTGTGTGTGAGTGTGTAGTGTGTAGTGTGTAGTGTGTAGTGTGTAGTGTGTAGTGTGTAGTGTGTAGTGTGTAGTGTGTAGTGTGTAGTGTGTAGTGTGTAGTGTGTAGTGTGTAGTGTGTAGTGTGTAGTGTGTAGTGTGTAGTGTGTAGTGTGTAGTGTGTAGTGTGTGTAGTGTGTAGTGTGTGTAGTGTGTGTGAGTGTATAGTGTGTAGTGTGTAGTGTGTGTAGTGTGTAGTGTGTGTAGTGTGTAGTGTGTAGTGTGTAGTGTGCGTAGGGTCACTGCAAGATGTCAGTGCAGACAACTCGGATACCATTAATTTACTATTTAGCAGACTGGCTATTTAGCAGACGGGTTATTTAGCAGACTGGTTATTTAGCAGACTGGTAATTTAGCAGACTGGTTATTTAGCAGACTGGTTATTTAGCAGACTGGTTATTTAGCAGACTGGCTATTTAGCAGACTGGTTATTTAGCAGACTGGCTATTTAGCAGACTGGTTATTTAGCAGACTGGTTATTTAGCAGACTGGTTATTTAGCAGACTGGTTATTTAGCAGACTGGTTATTTAGCAGACTGGCTATTTAGCAGACTGGTTATTTAGCAGACTGGTTATTTAGCAGACTGGCTATTTAGCAGACTGGCTATTTATCAGACTGGCTATTTAGCAGACTGGTTATTTAGCAGACTGGCTATTTAGCAGACTGGTTATTTAGCAGACTGGTTATTTAGCAGACTGGTAATTTAGCAGACTGGCTATTTAGCAGACTGGTTATTTAGCAGTCTGGTTATTTAGCAGACTGGCTATTTAGCAGTCTGGTTATTTAGCATTCTGGTTATTTAGCAGACTGGCTATTTAGCAGTCTGGTTATTTAGCAGACTGGTTATTTAGCAGACTGGCTATTTAGCAGACTGGTTATTTAGCAGACTGTATATTTAGCAGACTGGTTATTTAGCAGACTGGTTATTTAGCAGACTGGTTATTTAGCAGACTGGTTATTTAGCAGACTGGTTATTTAGCAGACTGGTTATTTAGCAGACTGGCTATTTAGCAGACTGTATATTTAGCAGACTGGCTATTTAGCAGACTGGTTATTTAGCAGTCTGGTTATTTAGCAGACTGGCTATTTAGCAGTCTGGTTATTTAGCATTCTGGTTATTTAGCAGACTGGCTATTTAGCAGTCTGGTTATTTAGCAGACTGGTTATTTAGCAGACTGGCTATTTAGCAGACTGGTTATTTAGCAGACTGTATATTTAGCAGACTGGTTATTTAGCAGACTGGTTATTTAGCAGACTGGTTATTTAGCAGACTGTATATTTAGCAGACTGGCTATTTAGCAGACTGGTTATTTAGCAGTCTGGTTATTTAGCAGACTGGCTATTTAGCAGTCTGGTTATTTAGCATTCTGGTTATTTAGCAGACTGGCTATTTAGCAGTCTGGTTATTTAGCAGACTGGTTATTTAGCAGACTGGCTATTTAGCAGACTGGTTATTTAGCAGACTGTATATTTAGCAGACTGGTTATTTAGCAGACTGGTTATTTAGCAGACTGGTTATTTAGCAGACTGGTTATTTAGCAGACTGGTTATTTAGCAGACTGGTTATATAGCAGACTGGTTATTTAGCAGACTGGTTATTTAGCAGACTGTATATTTAGCAGACTGGTTATATAGCAGACTGGTTATTTAGCAGACTGGTTATTTAGCAGACTGTATATTTAGCAGACTGGTTATTTAGCAGACTGTATATTTAGCAGACTGGTTATTTAGCAGATTGATTATATAGCAGACTGGTTATATAGCAGACTGGTTATTTAGCAGATTGATTGCTTGAGGGTAGAAGCTGTCTTGGACCCTGTTAGTCCGAGAGCCGATGCTCCGGTACCGTTTGCCGGACGGTAGAAGAGTGAGCAGTCTATGGCTTGGGTGGCAATTTTTCAGCCCTTCTTCTGATAAAGAGGTCCTGGCTGGCAGTAATGTTCTGGGCTGTCCGCACCACCATTTGCCATGCCAGGCGGTGATGCAGCCAGTCAAGATGCTCTTGATGGTGCAGCTGTAGAACGTGTTGTGGATCTGAGGATCCATGAATGCTGATCTGTTGTCTATGAACAGCATTCTTACTTAGTTATCTCCCTTGTCCAGGTGCGGAGACAAGCAGTATGAAATTCGATTGAGATTGTGTCATCTGTGGATCTGTTGGGGCGGTATGCGAATCGGGGTGGTTCTAGGGTGTCTGGGATGATGGTGTTAATGTGAGCCATAACCAGTTTCATAACTACAGATGTCAGTGCTACAGGGCGATGGTCGTTTACGCACGTTACCCTGGAGCTCTTGGGAACAAGGACAATGTTGGTCAGCTTGAAACATGTTGGGATTATAGACTGGGATAAGGAGAGATTGAAAAATGTCTGTGAAGACACTTGTCAGCTGATCTGCGCATGCTTTAAGATTGCGCCCTGGTATTCTGTCTGGCCGGGTGGCTTTGTGATTATTAACCTGTTTAAACGTTTTGACACAAGGAGCGAGATCACACAGTCATCCATTAAAAAAAATGGTATTTCACATAAGACACAGTTTTATATTGCCTCGAAGCATAAAAGGTATTTAGCACATTTGGGAGTTCTGCATCACTGGGAATCTCATGTCCTGGGTTCCCCTTTGTAGTCCGTTATCATCTGCAAGCCCCTGACACATACGACGAGCGTCAGAGTTGTTGTAACACCTTCCTCCTATATTATCATTTTGCGTGTTCGATGTCTCGTCGGAGGTCTTTCCGGGCTTTCTTGTACTCGTCCTTGTCTGTGTCCCGTTCATTTTAAGCGATAGCTCTAGCCTTTTAGCCCAGCGTGCGATATTGCCTGTAATCCAAGGTTTTATGTTTGGATACGTTCTTATAGTCACTGTGGGGATGACATCATCTACGTACTTATTGATGAAGAAGGTGCCTGTTGTGGTAAACTCCTCAATGCTATCGGATGGATCGCGGAACATGTCCCAGTCTGTACTAGCAAAACAGGCTTGTAGCCTCGTGTCTGCTTCATCCGATCACATGCCTATTGAGCACATCACTGGTATTTCCTGTTTGAGCTTTTTGTTTGGTAAACAGGAAGCAGGAGAATGGAGTCATGGTCAGATTTGCCAAAGGGAGAACGAGGGAGCGCTTTGGATGTGTTTCTGTGGGTAGAATAAAAGTGGACTTTTATCACCTCTAGTGGCGCTGGAGACATGTTGGTAGAAGTGAGGTAGGACGGTTTTAAGTCTCCCTGCGTTAAAGTCTCCCCCCCCCCCCCCCCCCCCCCCCCCCCCCCCCGGTTTAAGGTTTGTTTATGGCCCCATACAGTTCGTTGAGTGGTGTTGGCTGCTGGAGGGATGTAGACAGTCGTGATAATTACGGATGAGAACTCTCTTGGTAGATAAAAGGCTCTGCAGCTTACCATGAGGTATTCTATATCAGGTGAGCAAAAGCTAGAGACTTCCTTCTCACCTTCTTTTGACTTCCCTGAAGCCGCAGTCCAACCCTGCCACTGCATGGAGAATCCACCGAGTACTACGTGCATAGCGTCATCACCCAGCCATAGAATATTGCACCTTTTCAAGTCTCTCTAATTTATTTTTTAATTTAACTAGGCGAGTCAGTTAAGAACAAATTCTTATTTACAATGTTGGCCTACCCCCCAGGCCAAACCCTCTCCTAACCCGGACGACGCTGGGCCAATTGCACGCCGCCCTATGGGACTCCCGATCACGGCTAGCTGTGACAGAGCCTGGGAACGAACAAAGGTCTGTAGTAGCACTGCGCCACTCGGGAATCCTCCTGAAATAACAGACCCTCGAACATCTCATCCATCTTATTCTCGAGTGACTCGGGAGTCCTCCTGAAGTAACAGACCCTCGAACATCTCATCCATCTTTTTCTCGAGTGACTCGGGAGTCCTCCTGAAATAACAGACCCTCGAACATCTCATCCATCTTATTCTCGAGTGACTCGGGAGTCCTCCTGAAATAACAGACCCTCGAACATCTCATCCATCTTATTCTCGAGTGACTCGGGAGTCCTCCTGAAATAACAGACCCTCGAACATCTCATCCATCTTATTCTCGAGTGACTCGGGAGTCCTCCTGAAATAACAGACCCTCGAACATCTCATCCATCTTATTCTCGAGTGACTCGGGAGTCCTCCTGAAATAACAGACCCTCGAACATCTCATCCATCTTATTCTCGAGTGACTCGGGAGTCCTCCTGAAATAACAGACCCTCGAACATCTCATCCATCTTATTCTCGAGTGACTCGGGAGTCCTCCTGAAATAACAGACCCTCGAACATCTCATCCATCTTATTCTCGAGTGACTCGGGAGTCCTCCTGAAATAACAGACCCTCGAACATCTCATCCATCTTATTCTCGAGTGACTCGGGAGTCCTCCTGAAATAACAGACCCTCGAACATCTCATCCATCTTATTCTCGAGTGACTCGGGAGTCCTCCTGAAATAACAGACCCTCGAACATCTCATCCATCTTATTCTCGAGTGACTCGGGAGTCCTCCTGAAGTAACAGACCCTCGAACATCTCATCCATCTTATTCTCGAGTGACTCGGGAGTCCTCCTGAAGTAACAGACCCTCGAACATCTCATCCATCTTATTCTCGAGTGACTCGGGAGTCCTCCTGAAATAACAGACCCTCGAACATCTCATCCATCTTATTCTCGAGTGACATTACAATGGAGGGGTGATAAACATGATAAAAAGTCACCTTAAAGTAAAGTTGGGTTGGAACACATTGATTGGACTAAAGAACACATTTTTTTTTGATTTGCTCTCTCTCTCACTCTCTCTCTCTCACTCTCTCTCTCTTCAATTCAATTCAAAGGGCTTTATTGGCATGGGAAACATATGTTTACGTTGCCAAAGCAAATGGAATAGACAAAAAACAAAAGACAAATAAACAAGGGAATCAGTAAACAGTAAACGCACAAAAGTTTTAAAAGAATAGAGACATTTCAAATGTTACGTTATTGGCTATGTACAGTGTTGTAACGATGTGCAAATAGTTGAAGTGTGAAAGGGAAAATAAAGTAAAATAAATAAATACAGGTTGTTGTTTGTGCTTCACTGGTTACCCTTTTCTAATGGCAACGGGCCACAAATCTTTCTGCTGTGATAGAGCATTTATCAATGCTAGATTTGTTTGCAAATTCTTTGTGGGTCTGTGTAATCTGTGGGAAATATGTTTCTCTAATGTGGTCATACGTTTGGCAGCAAGTTAGGAAGTGTAGCTCAGTTTCCACCTCATTTTGTGGGCAGTTTAAACAAAATCTTCTCTTGAGAGCCAGGTCTGCCTATGGCGGCCTCACTCAATGTAAAGTCTATGCTCACTGAGTCTGTTCATAGTCAAAGCTTTCCTTCATTTTGGGGTCAGTCACAGTGGTCAGATATTCTGCCACTGTATTCTCTGTTTAGGGCCAAATATCATTCAAATGTGCAAAATAAAGACTTTGCCTTTGTTTTGGTTTGCTTGTTTGTCGATAAGGGTGTGCAGTGTGTATACATGGTCTGTCGTACGCTATTTTGGTAAGAAGCCAATTTGACATTTGCTTAGTGCATTGTTTTCACTGAGGAAATGTACGAGTCTGCTGTTGATCATACTGCAGAGGATTTTACCCAAGTTTGCTGCTTACGCATATCCCACGGTAGTTATTGGGGTCAAATTTGTCTCCACTTTTGTGGATTGGGGTGATCAGGTTCCAAATACTAGGAAAGATGCCACAGCTGAGGATGATGTCAAAGAGTTTTAGTATAGCCAATTTGAATTTGTTGTCTGTATATTTTATAATTTCATTAAGGATACCATCAACACCACAGACCTTTTTGGGTTTGAGAGTTTTTATTTTGTCCTGTAGTTCATTCAATGTAATTGGAGAATCCAGTGGGTTCTGGTCGTCTTTAATAGTTTATTCTAAGATTTATATTTGATCATGGACAGGTTTTTGCTGGTTGTTTGCTATAGAGCCAACAACATTCTATATTATATATGTTCCCGGAAGTGATTTGATTCTATGGATTCTTCAATTACATTGAGTGATTTCTGACATGCTGTTCCTTCTTTTTCCGTAGTGTATTTCTGTATTGTTTTAGTGATTCACCATAGTGAAGGCGTAGACTCAGGTTTTCTGGGTCTCTATGTTTTTGGTTGGATTGGTTTCTCAATTTCTTTCTTAGGTGGTTGCCTTCTTCATCAAACCATTTGTCATTTTTGTTAGTTGTCTTAGATTTTCTATTGGAATTTTTACTTTGATCTGTCAAATATACTGTTCAGGCTTTCCTACTGCTAAGTTTACATATTCACTATTGCAGGAAAACATTTTGTCCAGGAAGTTGTCTAGGAGGGATTTGTTGGCCAATTATTTTTTGGTAGGTTTCTGCACTACCCTTCTTCCATTTATAAAATTTCTTAATATAATAGTATGTTGTTTGTTTGATTATTGCTCTGTACTAGTAGACTGTGATTTTGCTGTGATCTGATGAGGGTGTCAGTGGACTGACTGTGAACGCTCTGAGAGACTCTGGGTTGAGGTCAGTGATAAAGTAGTCTACAGTACTACTGCCAAGAGATGAGCTATAGATGTACCTACCGTAGGAGTCCCCTCGAAGCCCATCGTTGACTATGTACATACCCAGCATGCAACAGAGATGCAGGAGTTCTTGTTTTTGTTGGTTATGTTGTCATGGTTGTGTCTAGGGGGGCATATGGGGGAGGGAATGTTGTCACCTCCAGGCAGGTATTTGTCCCCCTGTGTGCTGAGCATTCCAGGTTCTTGTCCAGTTTTTGCATTTAGGTCGCCACAGACTAGTACATGTCCCTGGGCCTGGAAATTATTGATTTCCCCCTCTAGGATGGAGAAGCTGTCTAAAGTAGGGTGTTTCTACTGTGGGGATGTAGGTAGCACACAGGAGGACATTTTCCTCTGTTGAGATAATTTTCTTATTAATTTCTAGCCAAATGTAAAATGTTCCTGTTTTGATTAATTTAATAGAGTGAGTTAGGTCTACTGTATACCAAATTAGTATAACTCCTTAGTCCCTTCCCTGTTTCACACCTGGTAGTTTGGTGGATGGGACCAGCTCTCTGTAACCTAGAGGGCAACCAGTGGGTCCATCTCCTCTATACCAGGTTTCTTGTAGGATGACAATGTGTGTAATTCCAATTTATTTGGTGAAGTCCAGGTTCCTGCTCTTTAGGCCAAAGGCAGATGACCTCAGGCCTTGGATATTCAAGGATGAGATAGTGAAGGCTTTGTGTTCCATAAAGTGTCCAATGTTGTTGGTCGTGTGGTTTGGCCTCAGACCAGTAAGTGTGAGCAGAGCCTGCTGAGCATCTTCTACATACCATTGCCTTGGGCTACTGTAAGAATGGATTTTGGGTCTGTTTGCCATGTTGAGTCGCTCTTTGCAGGAGTGGGGGGCATGGGGTGGGCAGGAGGGGCATAGGTCTAATTTGAGGGGGCCTATCTGGGGTGTGGGCATGGTTGGTTTGGGGTGTTATTGATTGGTTGGGGTGGGGGGTGGCTGGTGTCGCAGTTCTGGGAGGGTGTATCGCTGGTCTGGACGGGGTGTTCATTGATCTGTTGCTCCTGTGTGAGGTGCTGGGGCTGCGGTTGAGGGTGACGTCCTTCAGGATCCTGGCGAAGGTGGGCACTGCTGCCGTGTAGAGGTGGACCTGGTCATAGAGGCTGTTCAAGTCCAGGGTGGAGTGGTGGGCCAGGAAAACATTTGGTTTTGAGGCACGGTCATGGGAAATGCGTGTGTTTACCTGCTGTATGTTTACCTGCTGTATCTCTCTCTCTCTCTCTCTCTCTCTCTCTCTCTCTCTCTCTCTCTCTCTCTCTCTCTCTCTCTCTCTCTCTCTCTCTCTCTCTGTCTCTCTCTCTCTCTCTCTCTCTCTCTCTCTCTCTCTCTCTCTCTCGACCGTCCTGACCGGTGCCTTCACGGCCTAGTATGGGAGGTGAAAACGGGCCAGTAAATCACATGGACAGTGTTCCCACCCATCCAGGACATGAAACGGCCCCTAAGGAAGTCCCACAGCATCATCAAGGGCCCCACACAGCCACGAGCTGTTCACTCCCTAAACCGTCAGGTAGATGGTATCGAAGCATCTGAGATCTGAGACAATCAGAGACTGTTTCTTACTACAAGCCATTAGACTTATGACACTTGAACTGGACTGACCACCTGCACTGACTCTTAGCACCTTAACACACACACACACACACACACACACACACACACACACACACACACACACACACACACACACACACACACACACACACACACACACACACACACACACACACACACACACACACACACACACACACATCACATCTGCTACCAGACTCTTATTTACTATTGCTAATACGGCACAAAGTAATCATTGCCACAATCCTCCTTTTCCCCCAAAACACGTTGAAATATTGAAGTATAAATTGTGCCTTCTCGTATTATACTTTACTATATATTATGCAATGTTTATTGTATTCTACTGAGCCATTTATTTTTTGTTGGGACTCTTGTATTTCATTATTACGGTTCTTATTTGTTATTGTGGAGAAGGAAGCTGTAGTCAGCCACCTGTGAATACCATATTCATCCTGCACATAGGACTAATAAAAACGTTCTTTCTCCTTCTCTCTTCCTCCCCCCTCTATCTCCCTCATCTCTCTCCCTCTCTTTCTCTCTTCCTCCCCGCTTTATATCCCCCCTCTCTCTCCCTCTCTTTCTCTCTTCCTCCCCCCCTCTATCTCCCCCCTCTCTCTCCCTCTCTTTCTCTCTTCCTCCTCCCCTCTATCTCCCTCCTCTCTCTCCATCTCTTTCTCTCATCCTCCCCCCTCTATCTCCCCCTTCTCTCTCCCTCTCTTTCTCTCTTCCTCCCCCCCTCTATCTCCCTCCTCTCTCCCCCTCTCTGTCTCCCCCCCCTATCTCCCCCCTCTCTCTCCGTCTCTTTCTCTCTTCCCCCCTCTCTCTCCCCCTCTCTCTCCCTCTCTTTCTCTCTCCCCCCCTCTATCTCCCCCTCTCTCTCCGTCTCTTTCTCTCTTCCTCCCCCCTCTCTCTCCCCCCTCTCTCCCCCTCTCTTTCTCTCCTGGTACACAGTCAGAGGCTCCCTATGTGTTCTAAGCTCACCATCCACCTCACTGTGTGTGTGTGTGTGTGTCGTCTCCATCCTATATACTGTGGGTCAACATTTATTTAGCGCAAGATGTATTAGATATACTAGATGTACAAGATGTACTAGATGTACTAGATATACAAGATGTACTAGATACACTAGATGTACTAGATGTACTAGATGTACTAGATGTATTAGATGTACAAGATGTACCAGATGTACTAGATGTATTAGATGTACAAGATGTACTAGATACACTAGATGTACTAGATGTACTAGATGTACTAGATGTACTAGATGTACTAGATGTATTAGATGTACTAGATGTATTAGATGTACAAGATGTACTAGATGTACTAGATGTACTAGATGTACTAGATGTATTAGATGTACTAGATATACAAGATATACTAGATGTACTAGATGTACAAGATGTACTAGATGTATTAGATGTACAAGATGTACCAGATGTACTAGATGTACTAGATGTATTAGATGTACAAGATATACTAGATGTACTAGATGTATTAGATGTATTAGATGTACTAGATGTACAAGATATACTAGATGTACTAGATGTATTAGATGTACTAGATGTACTAGATGTATTAGATGTACTAGATGTACTAGATGTACTAGATGTATTAGATGTACTAGATATACAAGATATACTAGATGTACAAGATGTACTAGATGTACTAGATGTACAAGATGTACTAGATGTACTAGATGTATTAGATGTACTAGATATACAAGATGTACTAGATACACTAGATGTACTAGATGTACTAGATGTACAAGATGTACTAGATGTACAAGATGTACTAGATGTACTAGATGTACTAGATACATTAGATGTACTAGATATACAAGATGTACTAGATGTACAAGATGTACTAGATGTACAAGATGTATTAGATGTACTAGATGTACTAGATACACTAGATGTACTAGATGTACAAGATGTACTAGATGTGCAAGATGTACAAAATGTACTAGATGTACTAGATGTACTAGATGTATTAGATATACAAGATGTACTAGATGTACTAGATGTACTAGATGTACAAGATGTACTAGATGTACAAGATGTATTAGATGTACAAGATTTACTAGATGTACTAGATGTATTAGATGTACAAGATGTACTAGATGTGCAAGATGTACAAAATGTACTAGATGTACTAGATGTATTAGATGTACAAGATGTACTAGATATACAAGATGTACTAGATGTACAAGATGTACAAGATGTACTAGATACACTAGATGTATTAGATGTACAAGATGTACTAGATGTGCAAGATGTACAAAATGTACTAGATGTACTAGATGTATTAGATGTACAAGATGTACTAGATATACAAGATGTACTAGATGTACAAGATGTACAAGATGTACAAGATGTACAAGATGTACTGGATGTACAAGATATACAAGATGTATTAGATGTACAAGATGTACTAGATGTACTAGATGTACAAGATGTACTAGATGTACAAGATGTATTAGATGTACTAGATGTATTAGATGTACAAGATGTACTAGATGTACAAGATGTACTAGATGTACTAGATGTACTAGATACACTAGATGTATTAGATGTACAAGATGTACTAGATGTGCAAGATGTACAAAATGTACTAGATGTACTAGATGTATTAGATGTACAAGATGTACTAGATATACAAGATGTACTAGATGTACAAGATGTACTAGATACACTAGATGTACTAGATGTACAAGATGTACAAGATGTATTAGATGTACTAGATGTACTAGATGTACAAGATGTATTAGATGTATTAGATGTACAAGATGTATTAGATGTACAAGATGTACTAGATGTACAAGATGTATTAGATGTACTAGATGTACAAGATGTGCAAGATGTACAAGATGTATTAGATGTATTAGATGTACAATATGTACTAGATGTACAAGATGTATTAGATGTATTAGATGTACAAGATGTACTAGATGTACAAGATGTACTAGATGTACAAGATGTACAAGATGTACAAGATGTACAAGATGTATTAGATGTACTAGATGTACTAGATGTACAAGATGTACTAGATGTACTAGATGTATTAGATGTACAAGATGTACAAGATGTACTAGATGTACTAGATGTACAAGATGTACTAGATGTATTAGATGTACTAGATGTACAAGATGTACTAGATGTATTAGATGTACAAGATGTACAAGATGTACTAGATGTACTAGATGTACTAGATGTACAAGATGTACAAGATGTACAAGATGTATTAGATGTATTAGATGTACAATATGTACTAGATGTACTAGATGTACAAGATGTATTAGATGTATTAGATATACAAGATGTACTAGATGTACTAGATGTACAAGATGTACAAGATGTATTAGATGTACAAGATGTACTAGATGTACTAGATGTACAAGATGTACTAGATGTACAAGATGTACTAGATGTACAAGATGTACTAGATGTACAAGATGTACAAGATGTACTAGATGTACTAGATGTACAAGATGTACTAGATGTACTAGATGTACTAGATGTATTAGATGTATTAGATGTATTAGATGTACAAGATGTACTAGATGTACTAGATGTACTAGATGTATTAGATGTATTAGATGTATTAGAGGTACAATATGTACTAGATGTACTAGATGTACAAGATGTACTAGATGTACAAGATGTACTAGATGTACAAGATATACTAGATGTACTAGATGTACTAGATGTATTAGATGTACAAGATGTACTAGATGTACAAGATGTACAGGATGTATTAGATGTACTAGATGTACAAGATGTACTAGATGTACAAGATGTACAAGATGTACAAGATGTACTAGATGTACAAGATGTATTAGATGTACTAGATGTACAAGATGTACAAGATGTACAAGATGTATTAGATGTATTAGATGTACAATATGTACTAGATGTACTAGATGTACAAGATGTATTAGATGTACTAGATGTACAAGATGTACAAGATGTATTAGATGTATTAGATGTACAAGATGTACAAGATGTACTAGATGTTAAAGATGTACTAGATGTACAAGATGTACAAGATGTACTAGATGTACTAGATGTACTAGATGTACAAGATGTACAAGATGTACTAGATGTATTAGATGTACAATATGTACTAGATGTACTAGATGTACAAGATGTATTAGATGTACTAGATGTATTAGATATACAAGATGTACTAGATGTACTAGATGTACAAGATGTACAAGATGTACTAGATGTACAAGATGTACTAGATGTACAAGATGTACAAGATGTACTAGATGTACTAGATGTACAAGATGTACTAGATGTACTAGATGTACTAGATGTATTAGATGTATTAGATATATTAGATGTACAATATGTACTAGATGTACTAGATGTACAAGATGTACTAGATGTACAAGATGTACTAGATGTACTAGATGTACTAGATGTATTAGATGTATTAGATGTATTAGATGTATTAGATGTACTAGATGTACAAGATGTACTAGATGTACTAGATGTACTAGATGTGCAAGATGTACAAGATGTATTAGATGTATTAGATGTACAATATGTACTAGATGTACTAGATGTACAAGATGTATTAGATGTATTAGATGTATTAGATATACAAGATGTACTAGATGTACTAGATGTACAAGATGTATTAGATGTACAAGATGTACTAGATGTACTAGTTGTACAAGATGTACTAGATGTACAAGATGTACTAGATGTACAAGATGTACTAGATGTACAAGATGTACAAGATGTACTAGATGTACTAGTTGTACAAGATGTACTAGATGTACAAGATGTACAAGATGTACAAGATGTACTAGATGTACTAGATGTACAAGATGTACTAGATGTACAAGATGTACTAGATGTACTAGATGTACTAGATGTATTAGATGTATTAGATGTATTAGATGTACAAGATGTACAAGATGTACTAGATGTACTAGATGTACTAGATGTACTAGATGTATTAGATGTATTAGATGTATTAGATGTATTAGATGTACAATATGTACTAGATGTACTAGATGTACAAGATGTACTAGATGTACAAGATGTACTAGATGTACAAGATATACTAGATGTACTAGATGTACTAGATGTATTAGATGTACTAGATATACAAGATGTACTAGATGTACAAGATGTACTAGATACACTAGATGTACTAGATGTACTAGATGTACAAGATGTACTAGATGTACAAGATGTATTAGATGTACAAGATGTACAAGATGTACTAGATGTACAAGATGTACTAGATGTACAAGATGTACTAGATGTACTAGATGTACTAGATACATTAGATGTACTAGATATACAAGATGTACTAGATGTACAAGATGTATTAGATATACTAGATGTACAAGATGTACTAGATGTACAAGATGTATTAGATGTACTAGATGTACTAGATACACTAGATGTACAAGATGTACAAGATGTACTAGATGTGCAAGATGTACAAAATGTACTAGATGTACTAGATGTATTAGATGTACAAGATGTACTAGATGTGCAAGATGTACAAGATGTACTAGATGTACTAGATGTATTAGATGTACTAGATATACAAGATGTACTGGATGTACAAGATGTACTAGATACACTAGATGTACTAGATGTACTAGATGTACAAGATGTACTAGATGTACAAGATGTATTAGATGTACAAGATTTACTAGATGTAAAAGATGTACTAGATGTACAAGATGTACTAGATGTACAAGATATACAAGATGTATTAGATGTACTAGATGTACTAGATGTACAAGATGTACTAGATGTACAAGATGTATTAGATGTACTAGATGTATTAGATGTACAAGATGTACTAGATGTACAAGATGTACTAGATGTACTAGATACACTAGATGTATTAGATGTACAAGATGTACTAGATGTGCAAGATGTACAATATGTACTAGATGTACCAGATGTATTAGATGTACTAGATATACAAGATGTACTAGATGTACAAGATGTACAAGATGTACTAGATACACTAGATGTACTAGATGTACAAGATATACAAGATGTACAAGATGTACTAGATGTACAAGATGTACGAGATGTACTAGATGTACAAGATGTACTAGATGTACAAGATGTATTAGATGTACAAGATTTACTAGATGTAAAAGATGTACTAGATGTACAAGATGTACTAGATGTACAAGATATACTAGATGTACAAGATGTATTAGATGTATTAGATGTACAAGATGTACTAGATGTACAAGATGTACAAGATGTATTAGATGTATTAGATGTACAATATGTACTAGATGTACTAGATGTACAAGATGTACAAGATGTATTAGATGTACTAGATGTACAAGATGTATTAGATGTATTAGATGTACAAGATGTACTAGATGTACAAGATGTACTAGATGTACAAGATGTACAAGATGTACAAGATGTACAAGATGTACTAGATGTACTAGATGTACTAGATGTACAAGATGTACTAGATGTACTAGATGTATTAGATGTACAAGATGTACTAGATGTACTAGATGTACAAGATGTACAAGATGTACAAGATGTACAAGATGTACAAGATGTACTAGATGTACTAGATGTACTAGATGTACAAGATGTACTAGATGTACTAGATGTATTAGATGTACAAGATGTACTAGATGTACTAGATGTACAAGATGTACTAGATATACAAGATGTACTAGATGTACAAGATGTACTAGATAAACTAGATGTACTAGATGTACTAGATGTACAAGATGTACTAGATAAACTAGATGTACTAGATGTACAAGATATACAAGATGTAAAAGATGTACTAGATGTACAAGATGTACAAGATGTACTAGATGTACAAGATGTACTAGATGTACTAGATGTATTAGATGTATTAGATGTACAAGATGTACTAGATGTACAAGATGTACTAGATGTACAAGATGTACAAGATGTACAAGATGTATTAGATGTACTAGATGTACTAGATGTACAAGATGTACTAGATGTACTAGATGTACTAGATGTACAAGATGTACAAGATGTACTAGATGTACTAGATGTACTAGATGTACTAGATGTATTAGATGTACAAGATGTACAAGATGTACTAGATGTACTAGATGTACTAGATGTACAAGATGTACAAGATGTATTAGATGTACAAGATGTATTAGATGTATTAGATGTATTAGATATACAAGATGTACTAGATGTACTAGATGTACAAGATGTACAAGATGTATTAGATGTACAAGATGTACAAGATGTACAAGATGTATTAGATATACTAGATGTACTAGATGTACAAGATGTACTAGATGTACTAGATGTACAAGATGTATTAGATGTATTAGATATACAAGATGTACTAGATGTACTAGATGTACAAGATGTACAAGATGTATTAGATGTACAAGATATACAAGATGTACAAGATGTATTAGATGTACAAGATGTACAAGATGTATTAGATATACTAGATGTACTAGATGTACAAGATGTGCTAGATGTACAAGATTTACTAGATGTACAAGATGTACTAGATGTACAAGATGTACTAGATGTACAAGATGTACAAGATGTACTAGATGTACTAGATGTACAAGATGTATTAGATGTATTAGATGTATTAGATGTATTAGATGTACTAGATGTACTAGATGTACTAGATGTACTAGATGTATTAGATGTATTAGATGTATTAGATGTACAATATGTACTAGATGTACTAGATGTACAAGATGTACTAGATGTACAAGATGTACTAGATGTACTAGATGTACTAGATGTATTAGATGTATTAGATGTATTAGATGTACAATATGTACTAGATGTACTAGATGTACTAGATGTACTAGATGTACAAGATGTACTAGATGTACTAGATATACAAGATGTATTAGATGTATTAGATGTATTAGATGTACAAGATGTATTAGATGTACTAGATGTACTAGATGTACAAGATGTACTAGATGTACTAGATATACAAGATGTATTAGATGTATTAGATGTATTAGATGTACAAGATGTATTAGATGTATTAGATGTACAAGATGTACAAGATATACAAGATGTACAAGATGTACTAGATGTACTAGATGTACTAGATGTACAAGATGTACTAGATGTACTAGATGTACAAGATGTACTAGATGTACTAGATGTACTAGATGTACAAGATGTACAAGATGTATTAGATGTACTAGATATACAAGATATACTAGATGTATTAGATGTACAAGATGTACAAGATGTATTAGATGTATTAGATGTATTAGATGTACAAGATGTATTAGATGTATTAGATGTACTAGATGTACTAGATATACAAGATATACTAGATGTACTAGATATACAAGATATACTAGATGTATTAGATGTACAAGATGTACTAGATGTACTAGATGTACAAGATGTACTAGATGTACTAGATATACAAGATGTATTAGATGTATTAGATGTATTAGATGTACAAGATGTATTAGATGTACTAGATGTACTAGATGTACAAGATGTACTAGATGTACTAGATATACAAGATGTATTAGATGTATTAGATGTATTAGATGTACAAGATGTATTAGATGTATTAGAT
This sequence comes from Salvelinus namaycush, assembly GCF_016432855.1. Classification (NCBI taxonomy): domain Eukaryota; kingdom Metazoa; phylum Chordata; class Actinopteri; order Salmoniformes; family Salmonidae; genus Salvelinus; species Salvelinus namaycush. The sequence goes on along the minus strand of NW_024060741.1, from coordinate 22,206 downwards.
GTACAAGATGTACAAGATATACAAGATGTACAAGATGTACTAGATGTACTAGATGTACTAGATGTACAAGATGTACAAGATGTACTAGATGTACTAGATGTACAAGATGTACTAGATGTACTAGATGTACTAGATGTACAAGATGTACAAGATGTATTAGATGTACTAGATATACAAGATATACTAGATGTATTAGATGTACAAGATGTACTAGATGTATTAGATGTATTAGATGTACAAGATGTACAAGATGTATTAGATGTATTAGATGTACTAGATGTACTAGATATACAAGATATACTAGATGTATTAGATGTACAAGATGTACAAGATGTATTAGATGTATTAGATGTACAAGATGTACTAGATATACAAGATATACTAGATATACAAGATGTACTAGATGTACTAGATATACAAGATATACTAGATGTATTAGATGTACAAGATGTACAAGATGTACTAGATGTATTAGATGTACTAGATGTACAAGATGTTCAAGATGTACTAGATGTACTAGATGTACAAGATGTACTAGATGTACAAGATGTTCAAGATGTACTAGATGTACTAGATGTACAAGATGTACTAGATGTACTAGATGTACAAGATGTACTAGATGTACAAGATGTACAAGATCTATTAGATGTACAAGATGTACAATATGTATTAGATGTATTAGATGTACAATATGTACTAGAAGTACTAGATGTACTAGATGTACAATATGTACTAGATGTACTAGATGTACTAGATATACTAGATGTACAAGCTGTATTAGATGTACTAGATGTACTAGATGTACTAGATGTACTAGATATACAAGCTGTATTAGATGTACTAGATGTACTAGATGTTATTTGCTATTACAATCAGGGCGGTGCTGTGATTAAATAAATGTTGTATCATTGGTTTAAAGTCATCCATCACTGAGTAAAGGGGGGGCTTCTCTAAGTATTAATCTCACACTGAGTCCATTACAATGCCCTAAAGGACACACACACACACCACTCTGTAGGCCATGAAGTAATGACTGTATTGTTATCGCCTCTACTGTGATGTTATTGTTTTATGTGTGATAATGTGCTTTGTACTAGATGTACTAAAGCACTTTCATCCTCCTCACTTACCAGGATGAGGAACCGTTTTTCTCGTCTGCAACATTCTAACAGTCTGAAAATATTTCATGCAGCGACTTCGGAAAGTATTCAGACCCTTTTGACTTTTTCCACATTTTCTTAATTTACAGCCTTATTCTACAATTTATTCAAAATATTTTTTTGCTTCTCATCAATCTACACACAATACCCCATAATGACAAAGCAAAAACTTTTTTTTTATGTTTGCTAATTTATATATAAACAAATGACAAATTAAATAAATACATTTACATAAGTATTTAGACCCTTTACTCAGTACTTTGTTAAAGCACCTTTGGCAGCGATTACAGCCTTGAGTCTTCTTGGGGATGACGCTACAAGCTTGGCACACCTTTATTTGGGGAGTTTCTCCCATTCTTCTCTGCAGATCCTCTCAAGCTCTGTCAGGTTGGATGGGGAGCGTCGCTGCACAGCTATTTTCAGATCTCTCCAGAGATGTTCGATCGGGTTCAAGTACGGGCTCTGGCTGGGCCACTCAAGGACATTCAGAGACTTGTCCCGAAGCCACTCCTGCGTTGTCTTGGCTGTGTGCTTAGGGTCGTTGTCCTGTTGGAAGGTGAACCTTCGCCCTAGTCTGATGTCCTGAGCGCTTTGGAGCAGGTTTTCATCAAGGATCTCTCTGTACTTTGCTCCATTGATTTTTGCCTCGATCCTGACCAGTCTCCCAGTCCCTGCCACTGAAAAACATCCCCACAGCATGATGCTGCCGCCACCATGCTTCACCATAGGGATGGTGCCATGTTTCCTCCAGTCGTGACACTTGGCATTCAGACCAAAGTGTCCAATCTTGGTTTCATCATAATCTTGTTTCTCATGGTCTGAGAGTCCGTTAGGTGCCTTTTGACCTACTCCAAGCGGGCTGTCACATTTTTACTGAGGACTGGCTTCCCTCTGGCCGCTACCATAACGGCCTGATTGGTGGAGTGCTGCAGAAATGGTTGTCTTTCTGGAAGGTTCTCCCATCTCCACAGTGGAACTCTGGAGCTCTGTCAGAGTGACCATCGGGTTCTTGGTCACCTCCCTGATCAAGGCCCTTCTCCCCCGATTAATACGTTTGGCCAGGCGGCTAGCTCTAGGAAGAGTCTGGGTGGTTCCAAACTTTTTCCATTTAAGAATGACGGAGGACACTGTGTTGTTGGGGATCTTCAATGCTGCAGAATTTTTTTGGTACCGTTCCCCAGATCTGTACTTCGACATAATCCTGTCTCGGAGCTCTACGGACAACTCCTTCAACCTCATGGCTTGGTTTTTGTTCTAACATGCACTGTCAACTATGGGACCTTAGGTCTGTGCCTTTCCAAATCCAATCAATTGAATTTACCACAGGTGGACTCCAATCAAGTTGCAGAAACATCTCAAGGATGATCAATGGAAACAGGATGCACCTGAGCTAAATTTTGAGTCTCATAGCAAAGTGTCTGAATACTTATGTAAATAAGGTATTTTAGTTTTTAGTTTTTTTATTAAATAGCAAAAATGTAAAATAAAAATAAAAAAGTTTTCGCTTAGTCATTATGGGATATTGTGATGTCATTATGGGGTATTGTGATGTCATTATGGGGTATTGTGAGGTCATTATGGGGTATTGTGTGTAGATTGAGGATTACTTTTTTTATGTAATCCATTTTAGAATAAGACTGTAACGTAACAAATTATGGGAAAAGTCAAGGGGTCTGAATACTTTCCGAATGCACTGTACGTGTGTTAAATATACTTATTTAGGAAACGTCAAAGACGGGGAGGGGGGCGGGGGGGGATGACTTAAAAAAGTATTCAAATTGATTAAATTGCTGTTGTTTTTTTCTCACCCATAATGCCCCCTAATGAAGTGACCTGTTTGACCTTTTCCAAATATATTGAAAATGAAATACATAAATATATATTTTCCATAACTATTCACACCCCTCAATACTTTGTCAATACTTTGTCAAAGGACTTTTGGCGACGATTACAGCTGTGCGTCTTTCTGGGTAAGTCTCTAAGAGCTTTAAGCTCTGTCAAATTTGTTGTTGATCATTGATAGACAACCATTTTCAGGTCTTGCCATAGATTTTCAAGTAAATTTAGGTCAAAACTCTAACTCTGCCCCTTAGGAATATTCACTGTCTTCTTGGTAAGCAACCAATGTAGATTTGGCCTTTTAGGTTGTAGTCCTGCTGAAAGGTGAATTAATCTCCCAGTGTCTGGTGGAAAGCAGACTGAACCAGGTTTTCCTCTAGGATTGTTCCTGTGCTTAGCTCCATTCTGTTTATTTCACATCCTGAAAAACTCTCCAGTCCTTAACGATTACAAGCATACCCATAACTTGATGCAGCCACCACTATGCTTGAAAATATGGAGAGCGGTACTCAGTAATGTGTTGTATTGGATTTGCCCCAAACATAACGCTTTGTATTCAGGACAAAAAGTGAATAGCTTTGCCACATGTTTTGCAGTATTACTTAGTGCCTTGTTGCAAAAAGGATGCATGTTCGGGAATATTTTTATTCTGTACAGTCTTCCTTCTTTTCACTCTGTCATTTAGGTTAGTATTATGGAGTAACTACAATGTTGTTGATCCATCCTCAGTTTTCTCCTATCACAGCCACTAAACTCTGTAACTGTTTTAAAGTCACCATTGGCCTCATGGTGAAATCACTGAGTGGTTTCCTTCCTCTCCGGCAACTGAGTTAGGCAGGACGCCTGTATCTTTGTAGTGACTGGGTGTATTGATACACCATCCAAAGTGTAAGTAATAACTTTGCCACGCTCAAAGGGATATTCAATGTCTGCTTTTTTATTTGTACCCATCTACCAATAGGTGCCCTTCTTTATATTTACCCATCTACCAATAGGTGCCCTTCTTTATATTTACCCATCTACCAATAGTTGCCCTTCTTTATATTTACCCATCTACCAATAGCTGCCCTTCTTTATATTTACCCATCTACCAATAGGTGCCCTTCTTTATATTTACCCATCTACCAATAGGTGCCCTTCTTTATATTTACCCATCTACCAATAGGTGCCCTTCTTTATATTTACCCATCTACCAATAGGTGCCCTTCTTTATATTTACCCATCTACCAATAGGTGCCCTTCTTTATATTTACCCATCTACCAATAGCTGCCCTTCTTTATATTTACCCATCTACCAATAGGTGCCCTTCTTTATATTTACCCATCTACCAATAGGTGCCCTTCTTTATATTTACCCATCTACCAATAGGTGCCCTTCTTTATATTTACCCATCTACCAATAGGTGCCCTTCTTTGTGAGGTGTTGGAAAACCTGCTTGGTCTTTGTGGTTGAATCTGTGTTTGAAATTCACTGCTAATATCAGTGACCTTATAGATTATTGTTTGTGTGGAGTGCAGAGACGAGGTAGTCATTCAAAAATCAAATGTATAATGTGACTTGTTAAGCAAATCTTTACTCCTGAATTTATTTATCCTTATTATTATTATAACTTATTTAACTTATTTATCCTTGCCATAACCAAGGTGTTGAATTCCTAATGACTCAAGACATTTTCCCTTATCATTTTTTTAATGAATTTGTCAAAAAATATATATAAAAAAAAAAAACATGATTCCACTTTAACATTATGAGGTACTGCGTGTAGGCCAGTGGCAAAAAAAAACTAAATTTAATCCATTTTAAATTCAGGCTGTAACACAACAACATGTGGGAAGAGTCAAGTGGTGTGAATACCTGCTGAAGGCTCTGTATGTATGTATTTATTTTTACAAGAACCAATCATAGAACAGAACATACGATCAGGAGTATTTTTCTCATGGATGGAATTCATAGAGTTCTACGCCACAGTCCAATAAGCTGCAGAGCATTTGTTGAATATGAAAGCATGTCAGCTAAACTTGTCTTGGGGTGGGGTGGCAGGTAGCCTAGTGGTTAGAGCGTTGGACTAGTAACCGAAAGGTTGCTGGATCAAACCCCCAAGCTGACAAGGTAGAAATCTGTCCTTCTGATCTCTGAACAAGGCAGTTAACCCACTGGTTCCTAGGCCGTCATTGTAAAATAAGAATTTGTTCTTTACTGACTTGTCTAGTTAAATAAAAAAATCTGTCACTTATTTAACTAAATCTGTCTCTTTTTCAACTAAATATTACTTAACTAAATCTGTCTCATACTTAACTAAATCTGTCTCTTACTCAACTAAACCTGTGTATGTACTGTTGAGTAAATCCCTTCAAATCAGCCATAATCTATTTTCCTAATCCATTTCTCTGTGAAGACTTTACAAAGTAAGAAGATTTGACAAAGAACCAGCAGGTAGCTAGAATCCGGCCTGTGTCTCCAGGACAGAATTGAATCATTTTCCCAAACCAGACAGCCACAAGCTGAGAACCCTATTGGATAGCAGAGATTACCCAGGAGAGAGGGAAGGACAACCCTATTGGATAGCAGAGATTACCCAGGAGAGATGGCAGGAGAAAGAAGAGCAGGATTTAGTTCCATGGTAACAGTCGGTGTGACAACAGGAGCGCTGTCTAACCCCTGTTCTCAACGTCGCTTTCATTTCTGACAGACGGACACACACACACACACACACACACACACACACACACACACACACACACACACACACACACACACACACACACACACACACACACACACACACACACACACACACACACACACACACACACACACACACACGGTACTGTTCTGAACATCTTTCATTTGAGCTGCAAAGCATCCTGGGACGGGAACCTAGCGGTATTAATCAAAATGTCTTCCCCAGGGGGTTCTGGGGGATTAGAACAGGCCTATTTCCACAGTGACGACGGAAATAAATTAAGTCATTATGGGTATCATTATGGGATGGAGGGATGGAGGGAGGGGATGAAATATTCCTGATTTCTCATTGGGCTGTTTGTGATTGTGTAATCTCCTTTCAGCCACTCTCTCCTCAATGCTGGGACCTCAACTAGCTCTCACAGTCTCACGTCACAATTAGACGTTCATCCATGTTTCTCAAACGTCATTTTTTCAAAGTGTTTAAGGTTCAGTTTAGACATCAAATCAAATCAAATGTATTTATTAAGCCCTTCTTGCATCAGCTGATGTCTCAAAGTGCTGTACAGAAACCCAGCCTAAAAAGCCCAAACAGCAAGCAATGCAGGTGTAGAAGCACGGTGGCTAGGAAAAACTCCCTAGAATCTTCAAACAAGAACAACTTTCTATCGCTGGATTCAAACATGCAACTTTTGTCACCGGAGGCAGATGCTAACACACCGATCCACCGTCAACAACGCAAAACTGAGAACAGCTTGAAGGTGACAGCGCTCACCGTCGCCTCCTAGTGGCCGGGTTTCCACATCATCTCCCGACGTCCTCAGGCGAGGATGGACGATGAATACTGACCTGTATCGCGGGTGACCTGGTTGAGGACACATGGACATGTGTGTCATTTGTTTCACACACACGCATTCACACACACACACACACACACACACACACACACACACACACACACACACACACACACACACACACACACACACACACACACACACACACACACACACACACACACACACACACACACACACACACACACACATTCGTCATTAGAACCATCAAATCATTCAAATCAGGTAATCAGCGTGGATTAATCACCATGGTAATAAAGATTGAGCCTCAGATTACGCCTCTTTATCTAATCCATATAATTGTATTTGTATAAAACGTGATTAATATGGTCGCAATGCAATTAATAATGAGATGATTGAACACAGGAGAGGAATTACACAGGAGAGTAATGTAGTGTTTGTAGAGAGAAAGGGGCTATCGGGATGTATTGTCTTCCTATTACAAAGGGAGTGTTCTTTCGTTTTCTTCTATTCTCTTTCAGTACTCTCTCTGTTATTGATGGAATAACAAGGTGTGTGTGAGAGTGTGTGTGTGTGTGTGTGTGTGTGTGTGTGTGTGTGTGTGTGTGTGTGTGTGTGTGTGAGAGAGAGAGAGTGTGTGTGTGTGTGTGTGTGTGTGTGTGTGTGTGTGTGTGTGTGTGTGTGTGTGTGTGTGTGTGTGTGTGTG
>NW_024060741.1:0-10000 GCF_016432855.1 Salvelinus namaycush | reverse complement strand
TGTTTGTTGGCTGATTTGTTGGTGATATGCTCCACCACAGCCCCCGTTGATGAGATTGGGGGTGTGCTCGGTCCTCTTTTTCCTGTAGTCCACAATCACGTCCTTTTGTCTTGATCACCCTGGGTTGGTGCCCCCCCTTGGGTTGTGCCGTGGCGGAGATCTTTGTGGGCTATACTCGGCCTTGTCTCAGGATGGTAAGTTGGTGGTTGAAAATATCCCTCTAGTGGTGTGGGGGCTGTGCTTTGGCAAAGTGGGTAGGGTTATATCCTGCCTGTTTGGCCCTGTCCGGGGGTATCATCGGATGGGGCCACAGTGTCTCCTGACCCCTCCTGTCTCAGCCTCCAGTATTTATGCTGCAGTAATTTATGTGTCGGGGTGCTAGGGTCAGTCTGTTATATCTGGAGTATTTCTCCTGTCTTGTCCGGTGTCCTGTGTGAATTTAAGTATGCTCTCTCTAATTTTATCTTTTTCTTTCTTTCTCTCTCTCGGGGGACCTGAGCCTAAGGACCATGCCTCAGGACTACCTGGCATGATGACTCCTTGCTGTCCCCAGTCCACCTGACCGTGCTGCTGCTCCAGTTTCAACTGTTCTGCCTGCGGCTATGGAACCTTGACCTGTTCACCGGACATGCTACCTGTCCCAGACCTGCTGTTTTCAACTCTCAAGAGACAGCAGGAGCGGTAGAGATACTCTCAATGATTGGCTATGAAAATCCAACTGACATTTACTCCTGAGGTCCTGACTTGCTGCACCCTCGACAACTACTGTGATTATTATTATTTGACCATGCTGGTCATTTATGAACATTTGAACATCTTGGCCATGTTCTGTTATAATCTCCACCCGGCACAGCCAGAAGAGGACTGGCCACCCCTCATAGCCTGGTTCCTCTCTAGGTTTCTTCCTAGGTTTTGGCCTTTCGAGGGAGTTTTTCCTAGCCACCGTGCTTCTACACCTGCATTGCTTGCTGTTTGGGGTTTTAGGCTGGGTTTCTGTACAGCACTTTGATATATCAGCTAATGTAAGAAGGGCAATATAAATACATTTGATTTGATTTGATCACGTTGAGGGAGAGGTTGTTGTCCTGGCACCACACGGCCAAGTCTCTAACCCCCTAGGGAGCCTTTTGGAACGCAACCTCTGTTTCTGAAAGAATGACAAAAGGTTTGTACATTTAAAGCAGCTCGAATTTGTATATATGAGAGACTAAGGTGAATTATGAGAGTCTAAGATGAATCATGAGAGTCTAAGGTGAATCATGAGTCTAAGGTGAATCATGAGAGTCTAAGGTGAATCATGAGAGTCGAAGGTGAATCATGAGAGTCTAAGGTGAATCATGAGAGTCTAAGATGAATCATGAGAGTCTAAGATGAATCATGAGTCTAAGGTGAATCATGAGAGTCTAAGGTGAATCATGAGAGTCTAAGGTGAATCATGAGAGTCTAAGGTGAATCATGAGAGTCTAAGGTGAATCATGAGAGTTTAATGTGAGTCATGAGAGTCTAAGGTGAATCATGAGAGTCTAAGTTGAATCATGAGAGTCTAAGGTGAATCTTTGGCTGTAAATGTGCACATCTCTCTGACTCATCTCCTCTCTGACACATCTCCTCTCTGACACATCTCCTCTCTGACATCTCTCCTCTCTGACACATCTCCTCTCTGACACGTCTCCTCTCTGACTCATCTCCTCTCTGACACATCTCCTCTCTGACATCTCTCTGACACATCTCCTTTCTGACACATCTCCTCTCTGACACATCTCCTCTCTGACACATCTCCTCTCTGACACATCTCTTCTCTGACAAATCTCCTCTCTGACACATCTCTGACACAGATCTGACATCTCTCTGACTCATCTCCTCTCTGACTCGTCTCCTCTCTGACTCATCTCCTCTCTGACACAGATCATCTCTGACTCATCTCCTCTCTGACTCATCTCCTCTCTGACACATCTCCTCTCTGACACATCTCCTCTCTGACATCTGTCCTCTCTGACATTTCTCTGACTCGTCTCCACTCTGACATCTCTCCTCTCTGACATTTCTCCTCTCTGACATATCTCCTCTCTGACACATCTCCTCTCTGACACATCTCCTCTCTGACACATCTCCTCTCTGACTCATCTCCTCTCTGACACATCTCCTCTCTGACACATCTCTGACACAGCTCTGACATCTCTCTGACTCATCTACTCTCTGACACATCTCCTCTCTGACACATCTCCTCTCTGACATCTCTCTGACACATCTCCTCTCTGACACATCTCCTCTCTGACACATCTCCTCTCTGACACATCTCCTCTCTGACACGTCTCCTCTCTGACATCTCTCTGACACATCTCCTCTCTGACACATCTCTGACTCATCTCCTCTCTGACACATCTCCTCTCTGACACATCTCCTCTCTAACACATCTCCTCTCTGACACATCTCCTCTCTGACACATCTCTTCTCTGACAAATCTCCTCTCTGACACATCTCTGACACAGATCTGACATCTCTCTGACTCATCTCCTCTCTGACTCGTCTCCTCTCTGACTCATCTCCTCTCTGACACAGATCATCTCTGACTCATCTCCTCTCTGACTCATCTCCTCTCTGACACATCTCCTCTCTGACACATCTCCTCTCTGACATCTCTCCTCTCTGACATTTCTCTGACTCATCTCCACTCTGACATCTCTCCTCTCTGACATTTCTCCTCTCTGACATATCTCCTCTCTGACACATCTCCTCTCTGACACATCTCCTCTCTGACACATCTCCTCTCTGACTCATCTCCTCTCTGACACATCTCCTCTCTGACACATCTCTGACACAGCTATGACATCTCTCTGACTCATCTACTCTCTGACACATCTCCTATCTGACACATCTCCTCTCTGACATCTCTCTGACACATCTCCTCTCTGACACATCTCCTCTCTGACACATCTCCTCTCTGACACATCTCCTCTCTGACACGTCTCCTCTCTGACATCTCTCTGACACATCTCCTCTCTGACACATCTCTGACTCATCTCCTCTCTGACACATCTCCTCTCTGACACATCTCCTCTCTAACACATCTCCTCTCTGACACATCTCCTCTCTGACACATCTCTTCTCTGACAAATCTCCTCTCTGACACATCTCTGACACAGATCTGACATCTCTCTGACTCATCTCCTCTCTGACTCGTCTCCTCTCTGACTCATCTCCTCTCTGACACAGATCATCTCTGACTCATCTCCTCTCTGACTCATCTCCTCTCTGACACATCTCCTCTCTGACACATCTCCTCTCTGACATCTCTCCTCTCTGACATTTCTCTGACTCATCTCCACTCTGACATCTCTCCTCTCTGACATTTCTCCTCTCTGACATATCTCCTCTCTGACACATCTCCTCTCTGACACATCTCCTCTCTGACACATCTCCTCTCTGACTCATCTCCTCTCTGACACATCTCCTCTCTGACACATCTCTGACACAGCTCTGACATCTCTCTGACTCATCTCCTCTCTGACTCGTCTCCTCTCTGACTCATCTCCTCTCTGACACAGATCATCTCTGACTCATCTACTCTCTGACTCATCTCCTCTCTGACACATCTCCTCTCTGACTCATCTCCACTCTGACATCTCTCCTCTCTGACATTTCTCCTCTCTGACATATCTCCTCTCTGACACATCTCCTCTCTGACACATCTCCTCTCTGACACATCTCCTCTCTGACTCATATCCTCTCTGACACATCTCCTCTCTGACACATCTCTGACACAGCTCTGACATCTCTCTGACTCATCTACTCTCTGACACAACTCCTCTCTGACACATCTCCTCTCTGACATCTCTCTGACACATCTCCTCTCTGACACATCTCCACTCTGACATCTCTCCTCTCTGACACATCTCCTCTCTGACACATCTCCTCTCTGACACATCTCCTCTCTGACACATCTCCTCTCTGACACGTCTCCTCTCTGACATCTCTCTGACACATCTCCTCTCTGACACATCTCTGACTCATCTCCTCTTTGACACATCTCCTCTCTGACACATCTCCTCGCTAACACATCTCCTCTCTGACACATCTCTTCTCTGACAAATCTCCTCTCTGACACATCTCTGACACAGATCTGACATCTCTCTGACTCATCTCCTCTCTGACTCGTCTCCTCTCTGACTCATCTCCTCTCTGACACAGATCATCTCTGACTCATCTCCTCTCTGACTCATCTCCTCTCTGACACATCTCCTCTCTGACACATCTCCTCTCTGACATCTCTCTGACACATCTCCTCTCTGACACATCTCCTCTCTGACACATCTCTTCTCTGACACGTCTCCTCTGACACATCTCCTCTCTGACACATCTCCTCTCTGACATCTCTCCTCTCTGACACATCTCCTCTCTGACACGTCTCCTCTCTGACTCATCTCCTCTCTGACACATCTCCTCTCTGACATCTCTCTGACACATCTCTGACACAGATCTGACATCTCTCTGACTCATCTCCTCTCTGACTCGTCTCCTCTCTGACTCATCTCCTCTCTGACACAGATCATCTCTGACTCATCTCCTCTCTGACTCATCTCCTCTCTGACACATCTCCTCTCTGACACATCTCCTCTCTGACATCTCTCCTCTCTGACATTTCTCTGACTCATCTCCACTCTGACATCTCTCCTCTCTGACATTTCTCCTCTCTGACATATCTCCTCTCTGACACATCTCCTCTCTGACACATCTCCTCTCTGACACATCTCCTCTCTGACTCATCTCCTCTCTGACACATCTCCTCTCTGACACATCTCTGACACAGCTCTGACATCTCTCTGACTCATCTACTCTCTGACACATCTCCTCTCTGACACATCTCCTCTCTGACATCTCTCTGACACATCTCCTCTCTGACACATCTCCTCTCTGACACATCTCCTCTCTGACACATCTCCTCTCTGACACGTCTCCTCTCTGACATCTCTCTGACACATCTCCTCTCTGACACATCTCTGACTCATCTCCTCTCTGACACATCTCCTCTCTGACACATCTCCTCTCTAACACATCTCCTCTCTGACACATCTCCTCTCTGACACATCTCTTCTCTGACAAATCTCCTCTCTGACACATCTCTGACACAGATCTGACATCTCTCTGACTCATCTCCTCTCTGACTCGTCTCCTCTCTGACTCATCTCCTCTCTGACACAGATCATCTCTGACTCATCTCCTCTCTGACTCATCTCCTCTCTGACACATCTCCTCTCTGACACATCTCCTCTCTGACATCTCTCCTCTCTGACATTTCTCTGACTCATCTCCACTCTGACATCTCTCCTCTCTGACATTTCTCCTCGCTGACATATCTCCTCTCTGACACATCTCCTCTCTGACACATCTCCTCTCTGACACATCTCCTCTCTGACTCATCTCCTCTCTGACACATCTCCTCTCTGACACATCTCTGACACAGCTATGACATCTCTCTGACTCATCTACTCTCTGACACATCTCCTATCTGACACATCTCCTCTCTGACACATCTCCTCTCTGACACATCTCCTCTCTGACACGTCTCCTCTCTGACATCTCTCTGACACATCTCCTCTCTGACACATCTCTGACTCATCTCCTCTCTGACACATCTCCTCTCTGACACATCTCCTCTCTAACACATCTCCTCTCTGACACATCTCCTCTCTGACACATCTCTTCTCTGACAAATCTTCTCTCTGACACATCTCTGACACAGATCTGACATCTCTCTGACTCATCTCCTCTCTGACTCGTCTCCTCTCTGACTCATCTCCTCTCTGACACAGATCATCTCTGACTCATCTCCTCTCTGACTCATCTCCTCTCTGACACATCTCCTCTCTGACATCTCTCCTCTCTGACATTTCTCTGACTCATCTCCACTCTGACATCTCTCCTCTCTGACATTTCTCCTCTCTGACATATCTCCTCTCTGACACATCTCCTCTCTGACACATCTCCTCTCTGACACATCTCCTCTCTGACTCATCTCCTCTCTGACACATCTCCTCTCTGACACATCTCTGACACAGCTCTGACATCTCTCTGACTCATCTCCTCTCTGACACATCTCTGACACAGCTCTGACATCTCTCTGACTCATCTCCTCTCTGACTCGTCTCCTCTCTGACTCATCTCCTCTCTGACACAGATCATCTCTGACTCATCTACTCTCTGACTCATCTCCTCTCTGACACATCTCCTCTCTGACATATCTCCTCTCTGACACATCTCCTCTCTGACACATCTCCTCTCTGACACATCTCCTCTCTGACTCATATCCTCTCTGACACATCTCCTCTCTGACACATCTCTGACACAGCTCTGACATCTCTCTGACTCATCTACTCTCTGACACAACTCCTCTCTGACACATCTCCTCTCTGACATCTCTCTGACACATCTCCTCTCTGACACATCTCCACTCTGACATCTCTCCTCTCTGACACATCTCCTCTCTGACACATCTCCTCTCTGACACATCTCCTCTCTGACACATCTCCTCTCTGACACGTCTCCTCTCTGACATCTCTCTGACACATCTCCTCTCTGACACATCTCTGACTCATCTCCTCTTTGACACATCTCCTCTCTGACACATCTCCTCGCTAACACATCTCCTCTCTGACACATCTCTTCTCTGACAAATCTCCTCTCTGACACATCTCTGACACAGATCTGACATCTCTCTGACTCATCTCCTCTCTGACTCGTCTCCTCTCTGACTCATCTCCTCTCTGACACAGATCATCTCTGACTCATCTCCTCTCTGACTCATCTCCTCTCTGACACATCTCCACTCTGACATCTCTCCTCTCTGACACATCTCCTCTCTGACACATCTCCTCTCTGACACATCTCCTCTCTGACACATCTCCTCTCTGACACGTCTCCTCTCTGACATCTCTCTGACACATCTCCTCTCTGACACATCTCTGACTCATCTCCTCTTTGACACATCTCCTCTCTGACACATCTCCTCGCTAACACATCTCCTCTCTGACACATCTCTTCTCTGACAAATCTCCTCTCTGACACATCTCTGACACAGATCTGACATCTCTCTGACTCATCTCCTCTCTGACTCGTCTCCTCTCTGACTCATCTCCTCTCTGACACAGATCATCTCTGACTCATCTCCTCTCTGACTCATCTCCTCTCTGACACATCTCCTCTCTGACACATCTCCTCTCTGACATCTCTCTGACACATCTCCTCTCTGACACATCTCCTCTCTGACACATCTCTTCTCTGACACGTCTCCTCTGACACATCTCCTCTCTGACACATCTCCTCTCTGACATCTCTCCTCTCTGACACATCTCCTCTCTGACACGTCTCCTCTCTGACTCATCTCCTCTCTGACACATCTCCTCTCTGACATCTCTCTGACACATCTCTGACACAGATCTGACATCTCTCTGACTCATCTCCTCTCTGACTCGTCTCCTCTCTGACTCATCTCCTCTCTGACACAGATCATCTCTGACTCATCTCCTCTCTGACTCATCTCCTCTCTGACACATCTCCTCTCTGACACATCTCCTCTCTGACATCTCTCCTCTCTGACATTTCTCTGACTCATCTCCACTCTGACATCTCTCCTCTCTGACATTTCTCCTCTCTGACATATCTCCTCTCTGACACATCTCCTCTCTGACACATCTCCTCTCTGACACATCTCCTCTCTGACTCATCTCCTCTCTGACACATCTCCTCTCTGACACATCTCTGACACAGCTCTGACATCTCTCTGACTCATCTACTCTCTGACACATCTCCTCTCTGACACATCTCCTCTCTGACATCTCTCTGACACATCTCCTCTCTGACACATCTCCTCTCTGACACATCTCCTCTCTGACACATCTCCTCTCTGACACGTCTCCTCTCTGACATCTCTCTGACACATCTCCTCTCTGACACATCTCTGACTCATCTCCTCTCTGACACATCTCCTCTCTGACACATCTCCTCTCTAACACATCTCCTCTCAGACACATCTCCTCTCTGACACATCTCTTCTCTGACAAATCTCCTCTCTGACACATCTCTGACACAGATCTGACATCTCTCTGACTCATCTCCTCTCTGACTCGTCTCCTCTCTGACTCATCTCCTCTCTGACACAGATCATCTCTGACTCATCTCCTCTCTGACACATCTCCTCTCTGACACATCTCTGACACAGCTCTGACATCTCTCTGACTCATCTCCTCTCTGACACATCTCTGACACAGCTCTGACATCTCTCTGACTCATCTCCTCTCTGACTCGTCTCCTCTCTGACTCATCTCCTCTCTGACACAGATCATCTCTGACTCATCTACTCTCTGACT
Organism: Salvelinus namaycush; assembly: GCF_016432855.1. NCBI lineage: Eukaryota > Metazoa > Chordata > Actinopteri > Salmoniformes > Salmonidae > Salvelinus > Salvelinus namaycush. The sequence continues at coordinate 1,637 of NW_024060741.1, read as the reverse complement.
CATCTCCTCTCTGACACATCTCCTCTCTGACATATCTCCTCTCTGACACATCTCCTCTCTGACACATCTCCTCTCTGACACATCTCCTCTCTGACTCATATCCTCTCTGACACATCTCCTCTCTGACACATCTCTGACACAGCTCTGACATCTCTCTGACTCATCTACTCTCTGACACAACTCCTCTCTGACACATCTCCTCTCTGACATCTCTCTGACACATCTCCTCTCTGACACATCTCCACTCTGACATCTCTCCTCTCTGACACATCTCCTCTCTGACACATCTCCTCTCTGACACATCTCCTCTCTGACACATCTCCTCTCTGACACGTCTCCTCTCTGACATCTCTCTGACACATCTCCTCTCTGACACATCTCTGACTCATCTCCTCTTTGACACATCTCCTCTCTGACACATCTCCTCGCTAACACATCTCCTCTCTGACACATCTCTTCTCTGACAAATCTCCTCTCTGACACATCTCTGACACAGATCTGACATCTCTCTGACTCATCTCCTCTCTGACTCGTCTCCTCTCTGACTCATCTCCTCTCTGACACAGATCATCTCTGACTCATCTCCTCTCTGACTCATCTCCTCTCTGACACATCTCCTCTCTGACACATCTCCTCTCTGACATCTCTCTGACACATCTCCTCTCTGACATCTCTCTGACACATCTCCTGTCTGACACATCTCCTCTCTGACACATCTCTTCTCTGACACGTCTCCTCTGACACATCTCATCTCTGACACATCTCTGACACATCTCCTCTCTGACACATCTCCTCTCTGACATCTCTCTGACTCATCTCCTCTCTGACACATCTCCTCTCTGACACATCTCCTCTCTGACACATCTCCTCTCTGACACATCTCTTCTCTGACAAATCTCCTCTCTGACACATCTCTGACACAGATCTGACATCTCTCTGACTCATCTCCTCTCTGACTCGTCTCCTCTCTGACTCATCTCCTCTCTGACACAGATCATCTCTGACTCATCTCCTCTCTGACTCATCTCCTCTCTGACACATCTCCTCTCTGACACATCTCCTCTCTGACATCTCTCCTCTCTGACATTTCTCTGACTCATCTCCACTCTGACATCTCTCCTCTCTGACATTTCTCCTCGCTGACATATCTCCTCTCTGACACATCTCCTCTCTGACACATCTCCTCTCTGACACATCTCCTCTCTGACTCATCTCCTCTCTGACACATCTCCTCTCTGACACATCTCTGACACAGCTATGACATCTCTCTGACTCATCTACTCTCTGACACATCTCCTATCTGACACATCTCCTCTCTGACACATCTCCTCTCTGACACATCTCCTCTCTGACACGTCTCCTCTCTGACATCTCTCTGACACATCTCCTCTCTGACACATCTCTGACTCATCTCCTCTCTGACACATCTCCTCTCTGACACATCTCCTCTCTAACACATCTCCTCTCTGACACATCTCCTCTCTGACACAGCTCTTCTCTGACAAATCTCTCTCTGACACATCTCTGACACAGATCTGACATCCTCTCTGACTCATCTCCTCTCTGACTCGTCTCCTCTCTGACTCATGCTCCTCTCTGACCACAGATCATCTCTGACTCATCTCCTCTCTGACTCA
>NW_024060740.1:0-21343 GCF_016432855.1 Salvelinus namaycush | reverse complement strand
TGAGTCCTGCTATATGGCTGTACATGTGTGAGTCCGGCTATATGGCTGTACATGTGTGAGTCCGGCTCTATGGCTGTACATGTGTGAGTTCGGCCTATATGGCTGTACATGTGTGAGTTCGGCTCTATGGCTGTACATGTGTGAGTTCGGCTATAAGGCTGTACATGTGTGAGTTCGGCTCTTATGGCTGTACATGTGTGAGTCCTGCTATATGGCGTACATGTGTGAGTTCGGCTCTATGTGCTGTACATGTGTGAGTTCGGCTATATGGCTGTACACGTTTGAGTCCTGCTATATAGCTGTAACATGTGTGAGTTCGGCTATATGGCTGTACACGTGTGAGTCCTGCTATATGGCTGTACATGTGTGAGTCCTGCTATATGGCTGTACATGTGTGAGTCCTGCTATATGGCTGTACACGTGTGAGTCCTGCTATATGGTTTGTACACGTGGTGAGTTCGGCTCTATGGCCTGTACAGTGTGAGTCCTGCTATATGGCTGTACATGTGTGAGTTCGGCTATATGGCTGTACATGTGTGAGTCCGGCTATATGGCTGTACACGTGTGAGTTCGGCTATATGGCTGTACATGTGTGAGTTCGGCTATAAGGCTGTACATGTGTGAGTTCGGCTCTATGGCTGTACATGTGTGAGTCCTGCTATATGGCTGTACATGTGTGAGTTCGGCTCTATGGCTGTACATGTGTGAGTTCGGCTATATGGCTGTACACGTTTGAGTCCTGCTATATAGCTGTACATGTGTGAGTTCGGCTATATGGCTGTACATGTGTGAGTCCTGCTATATGGCTGTACATGTGTGAGTCCTGCTATATGGCTGTACACGTGTGAGTCCTGCTATATGGCTGTACACGTGTGAGTTCGGCTCTATGGCTGTACATGTGTGAGTCCTGCTATATGGCTGTACATGTGTGAGTTCGGCTATATGGCTGTACATGTGTGAGTCCGGCTATATGGCTGTACACGTGTGAGTTCGGCTATATGGCTTGTACACGTGTGAGTTCGGCTATATGGCTGTACACGTGTGAGTCCGGCTATATGGCTGTACATGTGTGAGTTCGGCTCTATGGCTGTACATGTGTGAGATCGGCTATATAGCTGTACATGTATGAGTCCGGCTATATGGCTGTACACGTGTGAGTTCGGCTACATGGCTGTACATGTGTGAGTTCGGCTATATGGCTGTACATGTGTGAGTTCGGCTCTATGGCTGTACATGTGTGAGTTCGGCTATAAGGCTGTACATGTGTGAGTTCGGCTATATAGCTGTACATGTGTGAGTCCGGCTATATGGCTGTACACGTGTGAGTTCGGCTATATGGCTGTACATGTGTGAGTCCGGCTCTATGGCTGTACATGTGTGAGTTCGGCTATATGGCTGTACATGTGTGAGTTCGGCTCTATGGCTGTACATGTGTGAGTTCGGCTCTATGGCTGTACATGTGTGAGTTCGGCTATATGGCTGTACACGTGTGAGTCCTGCTATATAGCTGTACATGTGTGAGTTCGGCTATATGGCTGTACACGTGTGAGTCCTGCTATATGGCTGTACATGTGTGAGTCCTGCTATATGGCTGTACATGTGTGAGTCCTGCTTTATGGCTGTACATGTGTCAGTCCTGCTATATGGCTGTACATGTGTGAGTTCGGCTCTATGGCTGTACATGTGTGAGTCCTGCTATATGGCTGTACACGTGTGAGTCCTGCTATATGGCTGTACACGTGTGAGTTGGGCTCTATGGCTGTACATGTGTGAGTCCTGCTATATGGCTGTACACGTGTGAGTCCTGCTATATGGCTGTACATGTGTGAGTTCGGCTATATGGCTGTACATGTGTGAGTTCGGCTATATGGCTGTACATGTGTGAGTTCGGCTCTATGGCTGTACACGTGTGAGTTTGGCTCTATGGCTGTACATGTGTGAGTTCGGCTCTATGGCTGTACATGTGTGAGTTCGGCTATATGGCTGTACATGTGTGAGTTCGGCTATATGGCTGTACATGTGTGAGTTCGGCTATATAGCTGTACATGTGTGAGTTCGGCTATATGGCTGTACATTTGTGAGTTCGGCTATATGGCTGTACATGTGTGAGTTCGGCTATATGGCTGTACATGTGTGAGTTCGGCTATATGGCTGTACATGTGTGAGTCCTGCTATATGGCTGTACATGTGTGAGTCCGGCTATATGGCTGTACATGTGTGAGTCCGGCTCTATGGCTGTACATGTGTGAGTTCGGCTATATGGCTGTACATGTGTGAGTTCGGCTCTATGGCTGTACATGTGTGAGTTCGGCTATAGCTGTACATGTGTGAGTTCGGCTATATGCCTGTATATGTGTGAGTTCGGCTATATAGCTGTACATGTGTGAGTCCTGCTATATGGCTGTACATGTGTGAGTCCTGCTATATGGCTGTACATGTGTGAGTTCGGCTATATGGCTGTACATGTGTGAGTTCGGCTATATGGCTGTACACGTGTGAGTTCGGCTCTATGGCTGTACACGTGTGAGTATGGCTCTATGGCTGTACATGTGTGAGTTCGGCTCTATGGCTGTACATGTGTGAGTTCGGCTATATGGCTGTACATGTGTGAGTTCGGCTATATAGCTGTACATGTGTGAGTCCTGCTATATGGCTGTACATGTGTGAGTTCGGCTATATGGCTGTACATGTGTGAGTTCGGCTATATGGCTGTACATGTGTGAGTTCGGCTATATGGCTGTACATGTGTGAGTTCGGCTCTATGGCTGTACATGTGTGAGTTCGGCTATATGGCTGTACATGTGTGAGTTCGGCTATATAGCTGTACATGTGTGAGTCCTGTTATATGGCTGTACATGTGTGAGTTCGGCTATATGGCTGTACATGTGTGAGTTCGGCTATATGGCTGTACATGTGTGAGTTCGGCTATATGGCTGTACATGTGTGAGTTCGGCTCTATGGCTGTACATTTGTGAGTTTGGCTATATGGCTGTACATGTGTGAGTCCTGCTATATGGCTGTACATGTGTGAGTCCTGCTATGGCTGTACATGTGTGAGTTCCGGCTATATGGCTGTACATGTGTGAGTTCGGCTATATGGCTGTACATGTGTGAGTCCGGCTCTATGGCTGTACATGTGTGAGTTCGGCTATATGGCTGTACATGTGTGAGTTCGGCTCTATGGCTGTACATGTGTGAGTTCGGCTATAAGGCTGTACATGTGTGAGTTCGGCTCTATGGCTGTACATGTGTGAGTCCTGCTATATGGCTGTACATGTGTGAGTTCGGCTCTATGGCTGTACATGTGTGAGTTCGGCTATATGGCTGTACACGTGTGAGTCCTGCTATATAGCTGTACATGTGTAAGTTCGGCTATATGGCTGTACACGTGTGAGTCCTGCTATATGGCTGTACATGTGTGAGTCCTGCTATATGGCTGTACATGTGTGAGTCCTGCTATATGGCTGTACATGTGTCAGTCCTGCTATATGGCTGTACACGTGTGAGTTCGGCTCTATGGCTGTACATGTGTGAGTCCTGCTATATGGCTGTACACGTGTGAGTCCTGCTATATGGCTGTACACGTGTGAGTTCGGCTCTATGGCTGTACATGTGTGAGTCCTGCTATATGGCTGTACACGTGTGAGTCCTGCTATATGGCTGTACATGTGTGAGTTCGGCTATATGGCTGTACATGTGTGAGTTCGTTTCTTTGGCTGTACACGTGTGAGTTTGGCTCTATGGCTGTACATGTGTGAGTTCGGCTCTATGGCTGTACATGTGTGAGTTCGGCTATATGGCTGTACATGTGTGAGTTCGGCTATATGGCTGTACATGTGTGAGTTCGGCTATATAGCTGTACATGTGTGAGTTCGGCTATATGGCTGTACATGTGTGAGTTCGGCTCTATGGCTGTACATTTGTGAGTTCGGCTATATGGCTGTACATGTGTGAGTTCGGCTATATGGCTGTACATGTGTGAGTCCTGCTATATGGCTGTACATGTGTGAGTCCGGCTATATGGCTGTACATGTGTGAGTCCGGCTCTATGGCTGTACATGTGTGAGTTCGGCTATATGGCTGTACATGTGTGAGTTCGGCTCTATGGCTGTACATGTGTGAGTTCGGCTATAAGGCTGTACATGTGTGAGTTCGGCTCTATGGCTGTACATGTGTGAGTCCTGCTATATGGCTGTACATGTGTGAGTTCGGCTCTATGGCTGTAGATGTGTGAGTTCGGCTATATGGCTGTACACGTTTGAGTCCTGCTATATAGCTGTACATGTGTGAGTTCGGCTATATGGCTGTACACGTGTGAGTCCTGCTATATGGCTGTACATGTGTGAGTCCTGCTATATGGCTGTACATGTGTGAGTCCTGCTATATGGCTGTACACGTGTGAGTTCGGCTCTATGGCTGTACATGTGTGAGTCCTGCTATATGGCTGTACATGTGTGAGTTCGGCTATATGGCTGTACACGTGTGAGTTCGGCTATATGGCTGTACACGTGTGAGTTCGGCTATATGGCTGTACATGTGTGAGTCCGGCTATATGGCTGTACATGTGTGAGTTCGGCTCTATGGCTGTACATGTGTGAGATCGGCTATATAGCTGTACATGTGTGAGTCCGGCTATATGGCTGTACACGTGTGAGTTCGGCTACATGGCTGTACATGTGTGAGTTCGGCTATATGGCTGTACATGTGTGAGTTCGGCTCTATGGCTGTACATGTGTGAGTTCGGCTATAAGGCTGTACATGTGTGAGTTCGGCTATATAGCTGTACATGTGTGAGTCCGGCTATATGGCTGTACACGTGTGAGTTCGGCTATATGGCTGTACATGTGTGAGTCCGGCTCTATGGCTGTACATGTGTGAGTTCGGCTATATGGCTGTACATGTGTGAGTTCGGCTCTATGGCTGTACATGTGTGAGTTCGGCTATAAGGCTGTACATGTGTGAGTTCGGCTCTATGGCTGTACACGTGTGAGTCCTGCTATATAGCTGTACATGTGTGAGTTCGGCTATATGGCTGTACACGTGTGAGTCCTGCTATATGGCTGTACATGTGTGAGTCCTGCTATATGGCTGTACATGTGTGAGTCCTGCTATATGGCTGTACATGTGTGAGTCCTGCTATATGGCTGTACACGTGTGAGTTCGGCTCTATGGCTGTACATGTGTGAGTCCTGCTATATGGCTGTACACGTGTGAGTCCTGCTATATGGCTGTACATGTGTGAGTCCTGCTATATGGCTGTACATGTGTGAGTTCGGCTCTATGGCTGTACATGTGTGAGTTCGGCTATATGGCTGTACACGTGTGAGTCCTGCTATATAGCTGTACATGTGTGAGTTCGGCTATATGGCTGTACATGTGTGAGTTCGGCTATATGGCTGTACATGTGTGAGTTCGGCTATATGGCTGTACATGTGTGAGTTCGGCTCTATGGCTGTACATTTGTGAGTTCGGCTATATGGCTGTACATGTGTGAGTTCGGCTCTATGGCTGTACATGTGTGAGTTCGGCTATATGGCTGTACATGTGTGAGTTCGGCTATATAGCTGTACATGTGTGAGTCCTGCTATATGGCTGTACATGTGTGAGTTCGGCTATATGGCTGTACATGTGTGAGTTCGGCTATATGGCTGTACATGTGTGAGTTCGGCTATATGGCTGTACATGTGTGAGTTCGGCTCTATGGCTGTACATTTGTGAGTTCGGCTATATGGCTGTACATGTGTGAGTCCTGCTATATGGCTGTACATGTGTGAGTCCTGCTATATGGCTGTACATGTGTGAGTCCGGCTATATGGCTGTACATGTGTGAGTTCGGCTATATGGCTGTACATGTGTGAGTCCGGCTCTATGGCTGTACATGTGTGAGTTCGGCTATATGGCTGTACATGTGTGAGTTCGGCTCTATGGCTGTACATGTGTGAGTTCGGCTATAAGGCTGTACATGTGTGAGTTCGGCTCTATGGCTGTACATGTGTGAGTCCTGCTATATGGCTGTACATGTGTGAGTTCGGCTCTATGGCTGTACATGTGTGAGTTCGGCTATATGGCTGTACACGTGTGAGTCCTGCTATATAGCTGTACATGTGTGAGTTCGGCTATATGGCTGTACACGTGTGAGTCCTGCTATATGGCTGTACATGTGTGAGTCCTGCTATATGGCTGTACATGTGTGAGTCCTGCTATATGGCTGTACATGTGTGAGTCCTGCTATATGGCTGTACACGTGTGAGTTCGGCTCTATGGCTGTACATGTGTGAGTCCTGCTATATGGCTGTACACGTGTGAGTCCTGCTATATGGCTGTACACGTGTGAGTTCGGCTCTATGGCTGTACATGTGTGAGTCCTGCTATATGGCTGTACACGTGTGAGTCCTGCTATATGGCTGTACATGTGTGAGTTCGGCTATATGGCTGTACATGTGTGAGTTCGGCTATATGGCTGTACATGTGTGAGTTCGGTTCTATGGCTGTACACGTGTGAGTTTGGCTCTATGGCTGTACATGTGTGAGTTCGGCTCTATGGCTGTACATGTGTGAGTTCGGCTATATGGCTGTACATGTGTGAGTTCAGCTATATGGCTGTACATGTGTGAGTTCGGCTATATGGCTGTACATGTGTGAGTTCGGCTATATGGCTGTACATGTGTGAGTTCGGCTCTATGGCTGTACATTTGTGAGTTCGGCTATATGGCTGTACATGTGTGAGTTCGGCTATATGGCTGTACATGTGTGAGTCCTGCTATATGGCTGTACATGTGTGAGTCCGGCTATATGGCTGTACATGTGTGAGTCCGGCTCTATGGCTGTACATGTGTGAGTTCGGCTATATGGCTGTACATGTGTGAGTTCGGCTCTATGGCTGTACATGTGTGAGTTCGGCTATAAGGCTGTACATGTGTGAGTTCGGCTCTATGGCTGTACATGTGTGAGTCCTGCTATATGGCTGTACATGTGTGAGTTCGGCTCTATGGCTGTACATGTGTGAGTTCGGCTATATGGCTGTACACGTTTGAGTCCTGCTATATAGCTGTACATGTGTGAGTTCGGCTATATGGCTGTACACGTGTGAGTCCTGCTATATGGCTGTACATGTGTGAGTCCTGCTATATGGCTGTACATGTGTGAGTCCTGCTATATGGCTGTACACGTGTGAGTCCTGCTATATGGTTGTACACGTGTGAGTTCGGCTCTATGGCTGTACATGTGTGAGTCCTGCTATATGGCTGTACATGTGTGAGTTCGGCTATATGGCTGTACATGTGTGAGTCCGGCTATATGGCTGTACACGTGTGAGTTCGGCTATATGGCTGTACACGTGTGAGTTCGGCTATATGGCTGTACATGTGTGAGTCCGGCTATATGGCTGTACATGTGTGAGTTCGGCTCTATGGCTGTACATGTGTGAGATCGGCTATATAGCTGTACATGTGTGAGTCCGGCTATATGGCTGTACACGTGTGAGTTCGGCTACATGGCTGTACATGTGTGAGTTCGGCTATATGGCTGTACATGTGTGAGTTCGGCTCTATGGCTGTACATGTGTGAGTTCGGCTATAAGGCTGTACATGTGTGAGTTCGGCTATATAGCTGTACATGTGTGAGTCCGGCTATATGGCTGTACACGTGTGAGTTCGGCTATATGGCTGTACATGTGTGAGTCCGGCTCTATGGCTGTACATGTGTGAGTTCGGCTATAAGGCTGTACATGTGTGAGTTCGGCTCTATGGCTGTACATGTGTGAGTTCGGCTCTATGGCTGTACATGTGTGAGTTCGGCTATATGGCTGTACACGTGTGAGTCCTGCTATATAGCTGTACACGTGTGAGTTCGGCTATATGGCTGTACACGTGTGAGTCCTGCTATATGGCTGTACATGTGTGAGTCCTGCTATATGGCTGTACATGTGTGAGTCCTGCTTTATGGCTGTACATGTGTCAGTCCTGCTATATGGCTGTACACGTGTGAGTTCGGCTCTATGGCTGTACATGTGTGAGTCCTGCTATATGGCTGTACACGTGTGAGTCCTGCTATATGGCTGTACACGTGTGAGTTGGGCTCTATGGCTGTACATGTGTGAGTCCTGCTATATGGCTGTACATGTGTGAGTTCGGCTATATGGCTGTACATGTGTGAGTTCGGCTATATGGCTGTACATGTGTGAGTTCGGTTCTATGGCTGTACACGTGTGAGTTTGGCTCTATGGCTGTACATGTGTGAGTTCGGCTCTATGGCTGTACATGTGTGAGTTCGGCTATATGGCTGTACATGTGTGAGTTCGGCTATATGGCTGTACATGTGTGAGTTCGGCTCTATGGCTGTACATTTGTGAGTTCGGCTATATGGCTGTACATGTGTGAGTTCGGCTATATGGCTGTACATGTGTGAGTCCTGCTATATGGCTGTACATGTGTGAGTCCGGCTATATGGCTGTACATGTGTAAGGGAAGTCCCCCCCCAATTGTACAAAATAACATGGCAACTTATTGGCACCGAGCGCAGCATATACACGATGGACAAGTACACTACTTCTGGCGGTGTTTCATCCAAAGTTGATGGCAAATGCCATATTGCAAATGAGCTGTGTAACACTCCAAAATTCCTATAGTGGGCGAGTTTGTTCTATCTAAATTTTTCATAGGCTTTATGTAACGCAAGTCAAGACCCAAGAGTAAAATTTTGAGATTTTGAAAGTTTTGGCAAAAACTTATCACCCCCTTAAAAAAGTGCTTTCTGGACCGTTTTTCGAAATTCTTTCGAGTTTTATGTCAATTACACATGTGTAAGAACTATATGAAAATACTTTTTTCAAATTTTATTAACATAATTTTTTTTGAAATTTTATTTGAACTTAAGGTATATGTTTTGTGCATTTGGAATGTGATTTCATAGGAAGTCAAAAGTCAAAAGTCAAAAATGTCAAAAATTTGGAAAAAATGTATCACCCCCTTTAAAAAAGTGCTTTCTGGACCGTTTTTTGAAATTCTTTCGAGTTTTATGTCAATTACACATGTGTAAGAACTGTATGAAAATACTTTAGTCACATTTATTATCATAATTTTTTATAAATGTTTACTTGTACTTAAGGAATATGTTTTGTGCATTTGGAATGTGATTTCATAGGAAGTCAAAAGTCAAAAATGTCAAAAATTTGGAAAAAACGTATCACCCCTTCATAGTCGAAAATAACATTTTTTTTTAAAAGGCCAAAATGAAGCATTTAAAACTGTATTGAAAATCGTGCGTGGTAACCCAAAACATGAAACAGAATATTTTTTGACTTTTTTTGAAAACCTCCATAAATCACTCAGGCCAGCACCCATTGATTTTTGCCCGTAGTATAGTGCTCCCAGAGCGGGTATGGAAGTCTGGATCCCCCCTAAAAGCATTTAAGGCTCTGTGTGTCTTTAAGCACCATACTTTTTCATTCCATCCTTGCTGTGTGTGTCTGTGTGTGTGTGTGTGAGCTTTTCTTTGACATCTGATTAGAGAAATTACTGATTTACACTTCATGAGGGTTGCCTAATCACACACTTAAAGTTTTGGAAAGATCTGACTTTTTTAACCCTTTGAAACAGCACCTATGACCCCATTTTAAGGCACTTCCGGTTGGCACAGGAAGCTATAAGTAAACACCTATCCTGATCGGGGTATGCTTTTACAGAATCCTGAGTTTTAAGTCTATACGTTAAGAACTGACTGATTTACACAGGGTTGAATGCACTATATATCACAAACTGCTGGTTGGGTAAAACACTTTTAGGGTGATTTTATCACTTCCGGTTGCTCCAGGAAGCTTAGAATCAACACAGGTAGACCTCATAGTGGCTTGATGGATTGTCATTGAAGACAGGTTCATAAGACATTCATAACCCACATAGGGTTTATTTAAAGAATGCACGTTACATTTGCATATGATTCAACAGTGAAAAACATCACATCATATTGCAAACATAACACACTGTTGAATCATATTGCAAACACACACTGTTACATTTGCAATATGATGTGTTGAATCATATTGCAAACATAACACACAGTGTTACATTTGTAATATGATGTGTTGAATCATATTGCAAACATAACACACAGTGTTACATTTGCAATATGATGTGTTGAATCATATTGCAAACATAACACACAGTGTTACATTTGTAATATGATGTGTTGAATCATATTGCAAACATAACACACAGTGTTACATTTGCAATATGATGTGTTGAATCATATTGCAAACATAACACACAGTGTTACATTTGTAATATGATGTGTTGAATCATATTGCAAACATAACACACAGTGTTACATTTGCAATATGATGTGTTGAATCATATTGCAAATGTAACGTGCATTCTTTAAATACTTTAGAAATACAAAATTGAACGTCCTGATGACCTCAGGATGGCCGGGCAGTGTTAGTGGTTCCTCTCCATCGCTCGTTGCGTGGTAATTTCATCATGTCGATTTTGGTGATGGTACCCCCCCGTTGAAACATATTGCAAATGCACAAAAGTCAACTAGCAAGTCAGTGTCCATCAGTCAATTGGATATTGTCAGACACCAAACTGATACCATCTGACACTAAACTCACTTTTTCCAACTCCTTTAGAAGCCAACTATAACATATTTCAGAGCAGGCCCAAAATTCACAGCGCCTTCCATTTAAACCATAATAAAACAAATAATACGTAGTTATGTTCTAGCTGCGGGTCCAGTTCTCACATTATGTTTAGCCCTATGTGAGGCGACCTCGAATCCCAAGTTTCGGCTCGATAGGTCATTCGGTGCCCGAGCAATACCTTAATTGGTGCTGAAAATCCACTTTTTTCATTGCCTTGCTACGGGGTCCTTGAATGAGCAATCAAACAGGCTCGTTGGGGTCTGACTCTATGGGCCGAGCCGGTTTCAATGCACCTAGTCTTGAGACTCTGGGACTTTTCTAAATGTCGTCAGTTTCGTTGAGCTGAAAATGAATTGAAAACATAGCAAATACACGAGGCTGTTTATCGGTCTGAGAACCTTCTAGAGCCACATAACTCACCGTGCACAATCGACCTGAGGTCTAGAACAGGTTTGTAAAGTTTCAGAACTCTAAGTCTGACGGTTCTTTAAAAGTTGGAACAAAAGTAACTACTACAGGCACTGTCTGCCTCTTAGCCCCTCAGTGTGTCCCTCCATCATTTCTGTTTGGGTGTGTAAATTTTTCTTTGAAATCTGATGGGACTAATGACTGATTTACAGTTCAGGAGGGTTGCCTAATCACAATTATGAAGTTTTGGAAAGATTTGACATTTTTAACCCTTCAAAACAGCCCATTTGACACCAATTATGGCACTTCCGGTTGGCACAGGAAGCTGAAAGTAAAGACATATACTCACTGGAGTATGCTGTTACAGAATCCTGAGTTTTAAGTCTATATGTTAAAAATTGACTGATTTACATAGGGCTGAATGCACTATTTCTCTCAAATTGCAGGGTGCTTATTGCAAACACTTTTAGGGTGATTTTAACCACTTCCGGTTGCTCCAGGAAGCTTAGAATCGACACAGGTAGACCTCATGGTGGCCTAATGGACTGTCATCAAAGACAGGTTCATAAGACATTCATAACCCACATAGGCTTCAGGTTGAATTTAGGGGAGCAGTCAATGTATTCCTATGGGGCGAAATGTCATTGTAAACTGTTTGATGTAAACACCTTCTTTTAACTGTGAAGGGTTAATGCCACAAGCTCAAGGATAGGCTTGCACAGATCGGGAGGACCTTAAGAACATTCCTGAGGTGAAATTGTGTTTCTAACCTTAACGGTTCTCTCTCTGTCTCCCAAAAGCAAATAAAATTGACATTGAGGTCAAAAGGTCATTCGTGTCCGTTCTCTTGTAACGGTCGCTGCGCTCAGACCGAGCGAGCTACGGTCAAGCGGGGCATCCCGTTGAACTCGGCACGGCCTGGAGAATATGGCGATGTCATTTTAGTGGTGATTTCAGAATGCTATTTTGGTGCATTCATGGAAGGCGCTGTGAATTTTGGGCCTGCTCTGAAATATGTGATAGTTGGCTTCTAAAGGAGTTGTAAAAAGTGAGTTTGGAGTCAGATGGTATCAGTTTGGTGTCTGAAAATATCCAATTGACTGATGGACACTTGCTAGTTGACTTTTGTTGACACTTGCTAGTTGACTTGCTAGTCGACTTTTGTACATTTGCAATATGTTTCAACGCGGGGGTACCATCACCAAAATCGACATGATGAAATTTCACGCAACGAGCGTTGGAGAGGAACCACTATCACTGCCCGGCCATCCTGAGGTCATCAGGACGTTGACTTTTGTATTTCTAAAGTATTTAAAGAATGCACGTTACATTTGCAATATGATTCAACATCACATCATATTGCAAATCTAACGTGCATTTGCAATATGATGTGATGTTGAATCATATTGCAAATGTAACGTACATTCTCTTAAATACTTTAGAAATGCAAAAGTCAACGGTCTGATGACCTCAGGATGGCCGGGCAGTGATAGTGGTTCCTCTCCATCGCTCGTTTCGTGAAATTTCATCATGTCGCTTTTTCCTCATGGTACCTCCCCGTTGAAACATATTGCAAATGTACAAAAGTCAACGAGCAAGTCAGTGTCCATCAGTCAAATAGATATTTTCAGACACCAAACTGATACCATCTGACTCCAAACTCACTTTTTCCAACTCCTTTAGATGCCAACTATAACATATTTCAGAGCAGGCCCAAAATTCACAGCGCCTTCCATTTAAACCATAATAAAACAAATAATACGTAGTTATGTTCTAGCTGCGGGTCCAGTTCACACATTATGTTTAGCCCTATGTGAAGCGACCTCGAATCCCAAGTTTCGGCTCGATAGGTCATTCGGTGCCCGAGCAAAACCCTAATTGGTGCTGAAATTCCACTTTTTTCATTGCCTTGCTACGGGGTCCTTGAATGAGCAATCAAACAGGCTCGTTGGGGTCTGTCTCTATGGGCCGAGCCGGTTTCAACGCACCTAGTCTTGAGACTCTGGGACTTTTCTAAATGTCGTCCGTTTCGTTGAGGTCAAAATGAATTGAAAACATGGCAAATACACGATGCTTTTTATCGATTGGAGAACCTTCTAGAGCCATATAATTCACCGTGCACAATCGACCTGAGGTCTAGAACAGGTTTGTAAATTTTCAGAACTCTAGGTCTGACGGTTCTTTAAAAGTTGGAACAAAAGTAACTACTGCAGGCACTGTCTGCCTCTTAGCCCCTCAGTGTGTCCCTCCATCATTTCTGTGTCGGTGTGTATTTTTTTTTTTTTTAATCTGATGGGATGAAGGACTGATTTACAGTTCATGAGGGTTGTCTATTCACATATATGAAGTTTTGGAAAGATTTGACATTTTTAACACTTCGAAACAGCCCATTTGACACCAGTTATGGCACTTCCGGTTGTCACAGGAAGCTATAAATAAACACATATCATCACTGGAGTAGGCTGTTACAGAATCCTGAGTTTTAAGTCTGTATGTTAAAAATTGACTGATTTACATAGGGCTGAATGCACTATTTCTCTCAAACTGCAGGTTGGCTATGGCAAACACTTTTAGGGTGATTTAACCACTTCCGGTTGCTCCAGGAAGCTTAGAATCGACACAGGTAGACCTCATGGTGGCCTGATGGACTGACATCAAAGACAGGTTCATAAGAAAATCATAACCCACATAGGCTTTAGGTTGAATTTAGAGGTGCAGTCAATGTATTCCAATGGGGAGACATTTCATTGTAAACTATTTGATGTAAACACCTTCTTTTAACTGTGAAGGGTTAATGCCACAAGGTCAGGGTTAGGCTTGCACAGATCGGGAGGACCTTAAGAACACTCCTGAGGTGAAATTGTGTTTCTAACCTTAACGGTTCTCTCTCTGTGTCCCAAAAGCAAATGAAATTGACATTGAGGTCAAAAGGTCATTTGTGTCCGTTCTCTTGTAACGGTCGCTGCGCTCAGACCGAGCGAGCTACGGTCAAGCGGGGCATCTCGTTGAACTCGGCACGGCCTAGAGATAATAGTAATGCCATTGTGGGCTTTGTGTGTCTTTAAGCACCGTACTTTTTCACTCCATCCTTCCTTTTTGTGTGTGTGTGTTTGTGTGAGAGAGCTTTTCTTTGACATCTGTTGGGATAAATGACTGATTACAGTTCATGAGGGTTGTCTAATCACACAAGTGAAGTTTTGAAAAGATCTGACCTTTATTACCCTTCAAACCTGACCCTGTGGCACCATTTTGACATAGGAAGTTGACATAGGAAGCTGAAATTGAACACATACCCTCCTTGGCGTAGGCTCTTATATAATATTGAGTTTTAAGTCTTTATGTTAAGAACTGACTTATTTAAAGAGGGTTAAATGAGTGTGTGTTATTTCATAAAATCATATAAAATCACAGGATTCTCGCAGAGCTTCGAGACCCACTTTAAAAATGTACGTCTGAACACACTGCAACTGGATCTGTGAATTTTTGGAAAAAAAAATTCCTCTTTGTGAACATCACCAAACGGTCAATGTACGATTTCTCTTAAATTACGATAGATAAATGGCTGGTTCTTTTTTTCCTGACACCGTATGCTTATGTACTTTGACATGAAGCGGTCAAATTAGCACCCTACTTGCGTTTTAACCCTTTAATCCCAGAAAAATGGCCATAACTCAAAAAGCGCCGAGGTCTCGACGCCATCTTGTTCGGGGCCAACTGCCCATTACTCCAAACCTACGCTCGCCGAGTTTCGTCTTCTAAATATTTTCCGTTTAGGAGAAAAGGCCGCGCTCGTTTGCCACGTGCTCGTGCGCCTGCAATATGATTTATTTTCCCTCTTGTGGGAATTTTCGAGAATGCAGAAAAAAGTCAAAAATTTGTCATTTTTATAAAACGGAAACCGAAAGTCCGAGACGTTTTTTTGAGTGACTTCCTGAAAGAGCTCTCCGACGCCCACGGCCCGACGCCGTCCGCGATTTTCTGCGACGTCGTAAGACGTCAGGTAAGGGACCGTACATTTGCAATGGGACTTTCTTCACTAACCATACGGCTCCCGTCTCAGAGTTCCCTTAAGGTATGTGAGTTCGGCTCTATGGCTGTACATGTGTGAGTTCGGCTATATGGCTGTACATGTGTGAGTTCGGCTCTATGGCTGTACATTTGTGAGTTCGGCTATATGGCTGTACATGTGTGAGTTCGGCTATATGGCTGTACATGTGTGAGTCCTGCTATATGGCTGTACATGTGTGAGTCCGGCTATATGGCTGTACATGTGTGAGTCCGGCTCTATGGCTGTACATGTGTGAGTTCGGCTATATGGCTGTACATGTGTGAGTTCGGCTCTATGGCTGTACATGTGTGAGTTCGGCTATAAGGCTGTACATGTGTGAGTTCGGCTCTATGGCTGTACATGTGTGAGTCCTGCTATATGGCTGTACATGTGTGAGTTCGGCTCTATGGCTGTACATGTGTGAGTTCGGCTATATGGCTGTACACGTTTGAGTCCTGCTATATAGCTGTACATGTGTGAGTTCGGCTATATGGCTGTACACGTGTGAGTCCTGCTATATGGCTGTACATGTGTGAGTCCTGCTATATGGCTGTACATGTGTGAGTCCTGCTATATGGCTGTACATGTGTGAGTCCTGCTATATGGCTGTACACGTGTGAGTTCGGCTCTATGGCTGTACATGTGTGAGTCCTGCTATATGGCTGTACACGTGTGAGTCCTGCTATATGGCTGTACATGTGTGAGTTCGGCTATATGGCTGTACATGTGTGAGTTCGGCTATATGGCTGTACATGTGTGAGTTCGGCTCTATGGCTGTACACGTGTGAGTTTGGCTCTATGGCTGTACATGTGTGAGTTCGGCTCTATGGCTGTACATGTGTGAGTTCGGCTATATGGCTGTACATGTGTGAGTTCGGCTATATGGCTGTACATGTGTGAGTTCGGCTATATAGCTGTACATGTGTGAGTTCGGCTATATGGCTGTACATGTGTGAGTTCGGCTCTATGGCTGTACATTTGTGAGTTCGGCTATATGGCTGTACATGTGTGAGTTCGGCTATATGGCTGTACATGTGTGAGTCCTGCTATATGGCTGTACATGTGTGAGTCCGGCTATATGGCTGTACATGTGTGAGTCCGGCTCTATGGCTGTACATGTGTGAGTTCGGCTATATGGCTGTACATGTGTGAGTTCGGCTCTATGGCTGTACATGTGTGAGTTCGGCTATAAGGCTGTACATGTGTGAGTTCGGCTCTATGGCTGTACATGTGTGAGTCCTGCTATATGGCTGTACATGTGTGAGTTCGGCTCTATGGCTGTACATGTGTGAGTTCGGCTATATGGCTGTACACGTTTGAGTCCTGCTATATAGCTGTACATGTGTGAGTTCGGCTATATGGCTGTACACGTGTGAGTCCTGCTATATGGCTGTACATGTGTGAGTCCTGCTATATGGCTGTACATGTGTGAGTCCTGCTATATGGCTGTACACGTGTGAGTCCTGCTATATGGCTGTACACGTGTGAGTTCGGCTCTATGGCTGTACATGTGTGAGTCCTGCTATATGGCTGTACATGTGTGAGTTCGGCTATATGGCTGTACATGTGTGAGTCCGGCTATATGGCTGTACACGTGTGAGTTCGGCTATATGGCTGTACACGTGTGAGTTCGGCTATATGGCTGTACACGTGTGAGTCCGGCTATATGGCTGTACATGTGTGAGTTCGGCTCTATGGCTGTACATGTGTGAGATCGGCTATATAGCTGTACATGTATGAGTCCGGCTATATGGCTGTACACGTGTGAGTTCGGCTACATGGCTGTACATGTGTGAGTTCGGCTATATGGCTGTACATGTGTGAGTTCGGCTCTATGGCTGTACATGTGTGAGTTCGGCTATAAGGCTGTACATGTGTGAGTTCGGCTATATAGCTGTACATGTGTGAGTCCGGCTATATGGCTGTACACGTGTGAGTTCGGCTATATGGCTGTACATGTGTGAGTCCGGCTCTATGGCTGTACATGTGTGAGTTCGGCTATATGGCTGTACATGTGTGAGTTCGGCTCTATGGCTGTACATGTGTGAGTTCGGCTCTATGGCTGTACATGTGTGAGTTCGGCTATATGGCTGTACACGTGTGAGTCCTGCTATATAGCTGTACATGTGTGAGTTCGGCTATATGGCTGTACACGTGTGAGTCCTGCTATATGGCTGTACATGTGTGAGTCCTGCTATATGGCTGTACATGTGTGAGTCCGGCTATATGGCTGTACATGTGTCAGTCCTGCTATATGGCTGTACACGTGTGAGTTCGGCTCTATGGCTGTACATGTGTGAGTCCTGCTATATGGCTGTACACGTGTGAGTCCTGCTATATGGCTGTACACGTGTGAGTTGGGCTCTATGGCTGTACATGTGTGAGTCCTGCTATATGGCTGTACACGTGTGAGTCCTGCTATATGGCTGTACATGTGTGAGTTCGGCTATATGGCTGTACATGTGTGAGTTCGGCTATATGGCTGTACATGTGTGAGTTCGGCTCTATGGCTGTACACGTGTGAGTTTGGCTCTATGGCTGTACATGTGTGAGTTCGGCTCTATGGCTGTACATGTGTGAGTTCGGCTATATGGCTGTACATGTGTGAGTTCGGCTATATGGCTGTACATGTGTGAGTTCGGCTATATAGCTGTACATGTGTGAGTTCGGCTATATGGCTGTACATGTGTGAGTTCGGCTCTATGGCTGTACATTTGTGAGTTCGGCTATATGGCTGTACATGTGTGAGTTCGGCTATATGGCTGTACATGTGTGAGTCCTGCTATATGGCTGTACATGTGTGAGTCCGGCTATATGGCTGTACATGTGTGAGTCCGGCTCTATGGCTGTACATGTGTGAGTTCGGCTATATGGCTGTACATGTGTGAGTTCGGCTATATAGCTGTACATGTGTGAGTTCGGCTATATGGCTGTACATGTGTGAGTTCGGCTCTATGGCTGTACATTTGTGAGTTCGGCTATATGGCTGTACATGTGTGAGTTCGGCTATATGGCTGTACATGTGTGAGTCCTGCTATATGGCTGTACATGTGTGAGTCCGGCTATATGGCTGTACATGTGTGAGTCCGGCTCTATGGCTGTACATGTGTGAGTTCGGCTATATGGCTGTACATGTGTGAGTTCGGCTCTATGGCTGTACATGTGTGAGTTCGGCTATAAGGCTGTACATGTGTGAGTTCGGCTCTATGGCTGTACATGTGTGAGTCCTGCTATATGGCTGTACATGTGTGAGTTCGGCTCTATGGCTGTACATGTGTGAGTTCGGCTATATGGCTGTACACGTTTGAGTCCTGCTATATAGCTGTACATGTGTGAGTTCGGCTATATGGCTGTACACGTGTGAGTCCTGCTATATGGCTGTACATGTGTGAGTCCTGCTATATGGCTGTACATGTGTGAGTCCTGCTATATGGCTGTACACGTGTGAGTCCTGCTATATGGCTGTACACGTGTGAGTTCGGCTCTATGGCTGTACATGTGTGAGTCCTGCTATATGGCTGTACATGTGTGAGTTCGGCTATATGGCTGTACATGTGTGAGTCCGGCTATATGGCTGTACACGTGTGAGTTCGGCTATAT
The DNA here is from genome assembly GCF_016432855.1 of Salvelinus namaycush. Classification (NCBI taxonomy): domain Eukaryota; kingdom Metazoa; phylum Chordata; class Actinopteri; order Salmoniformes; family Salmonidae; genus Salvelinus; species Salvelinus namaycush. The sequence goes on along the minus strand of NW_024060740.1, from coordinate 2,648 downwards.
GGCTGTACACGTGTGAGTTCGGCTATATGGCTGTACATGTGTGAGTCCGGCTATATGGCTGTACATGTGTGAGTTCGGCTCTATGGCTGTACATGTGTGAGATCGGCTATATAGCTGTACATGTATGAGTCCGGCTATATGGCTGTACACGTGTGAGTTCGGCTACATGGCTGTACATGTGTGAGTTCGGCTATATGGCTGTACATGTGTGAGTTCGGCTCTATGGCTGTACATGTGTGAGTTCGGCTATAAGGCTGTACATGTGTGAGTTCGGCTATATAGCTGTACATGTGTGAGTCCGGCTATATGGCTGTACACGTGTGAGTTCGGCTATATGGCTGTACATGTGTGAGTCCGGCTCTATGGCTGTACATGTGTGAGTTCGGCTATAAGGCTGTACATGTGTGAGTTCGGCTCTATGGCTGTACATGTGTGAGTTCGGCTCTATGGCTGTACATGTGTGAGTTCGGCTATATGGCTGTACACGTGTGAGTCCTGCTATATAGCTGTACATGTGTGAGTTCGGCTATATGGCTGTACACGTGTGAGTCCTGCTATATGGCTGTACATGTGTGAGTCCTGCTATATGGCTGTACATGTGTGAGTCCTGCTTTATGGCTGTACATGTGTCAGTCCTGCTATATGGCTGTACACGTGTGAGTTCGGCTCTATGGCTGTACATGTGTGAGTCCTGCTATATGGCTGTACACGTGTGAGTCCTGCTATATGGCTGTACACGTGTGAGTTGGGCTCTATGGCTGTACATGTGTGAGTCCTGCTATATGGCTGTACACGTGTGAGTCCTGCTATATGGCTGTACATGTGTGAGTTCGGCTATATGGCTGTACATGTGTGAGTTCGGCTATATGGCTGTACATGTGTGAGTTCGGCTCTATGGCTGTACACGTGTGAGTTTGGCTCTATGGCTGTACATGTGTGAGTTCGGCTCTATGGCTGTACATGTGTGAGTTCGGCTATATGGCTGTACATGTGTGAGTTCGGCTATATGGCTGTACATGTGTGAGTTCGGCTATATAGCTGTACATGTGTGAGTTCGGCTATATGGCTGTACATGTGTGAGTTCGGCTCTATGGCTGTACATTTGTGAGTTCGGCTATATGGCTGTACATGTGTGAGTTCGGCTATATGGCTGTACATGTGTGAGTCCTGCTATATGGCTGTACATGTGTGAGTCCGGCTATATGGCTGTACATGTGTGAGTCCGGCTCTATGGCTGTACATGTGTGAGTTCGGCTATATGGCTGTACATGTGTGAGTTCGGCTATATAGCTGTACATGTGTGAGTTCGGCTATATGGCTGTACATGTGTGAGTTCGGCTCTATGGCTGTACATTTGTGAGTTCGGCTATATGGCTGTACATGTGTGAGTTCGGCTATATGGCTGTACATGTGTGAGTCCTGCTATATGGCTGTACATGTGTGAGTCCGGCTATATGGCTGTACATGTGTGAGTCCGGCTCTATGGCTGTACATGTGTGAGTTCGGCTATATGGCTGTACATGTGTGAGTTCGGCTCTATGGCTGTACATGTGTGAGTTCGGCTATAAGGCTGTACATGTGTGAGTTCGGCTCTATGGCTGTACATGTGTGAGTCCTGCTATATGGCTGTACATGTGTGAGTTCGGCTCTATGGCTGTACATGTGTGAGTTCGGCTATATGGCTGTACACGTTTGAGTCCTGCTATATAGCTGTACATGTGTGAGTTCGGCTATATGGCTGTACACGTGTGAGTCCTGCTATATGGCTGTACATGTGTGAGTCCTGCTATATGGCTGTACATGTGTGAGTCCTGCTATATGGCTGTACACGTGTGAGTCCTGCTATATGGCTGTACACGTGTGAGTTCGGCTCTATGGCTGTACATGTGTGAGTCCTGCTATATGGCTGTACATGTGTGAGTTCGGCTATATGGCTGTACATGTGTGAGTCCGGCTATATGGCTGTACACGTGTGAGTTCGGCTATATGGCTGTACACGTGTGAGTTCGGCTATATGGCTGTACATGTGTGAGTCCGGCTATATGGCTGAACATGTGTGAGTTCGGCTCTATGGCTGTACATGTGTGAGATCGGCTATATAGCTGTACATGTGAGAGTCCGGCTATATGGCTGTACACGTGTGAGTTCGGCTACATGGCTGTACATGTGTGAGTTCGGCTATATGGCTGTACATGTGTGAGTTCGGCTCCATGGCTGTACATGTGTGAGTTCGGCTATAAGGCTGTACATGTGTGAGTTCGGCTATATAGCTGTACATGTGTGAGTCCGGCTATATGGCTGTACACGTGTGAGTTCGGCTATATGGCTGTACATGTGTGAGTCCGGCTCTATGGCTGTACATGTGTGAGTTCGGCTATAAGGCTGTACATGTGTGAGTTCGGCTCTATGGCTGTACAATGTGTGAGTTCGGCTCTATGGCTGTACATGTGTGAGTTCGGCTATATGGCTGTACACGTGTGAGTCCTGCTATATAGCTGTACACGTGTGAGTTCGGCTATATGGCTGTACACGTGTGAGTGCCTGCTATATGGCTGTACATGTGTGAGTCCTGCTATATGGCTGTACATGTGTGAGTCCCTGCTTTATGGACTGATATGACATGTGTCAGTCCTGCTATATGGCTGTAC
>NW_024060739.1:0-21369 GCF_016432855.1 Salvelinus namaycush | reverse complement strand
TCTACTGTCTCAATTATTATGACAGACCAGCTAGATCTACTGTCTCAATTATATGACAGACCAGCTAGATCTACTGTCTCAATTATATTATGACAGACCAGCCAGATCTACTGTCTCAATTATATTATGACAGACCAGCCATATCTACTGTCTCATTATATTATGACAGACCAGCCAGATCTACTGTCTCAATTATATTATGACAGACCAGCCAGATCTACTGTCTCTACTATATTATGACAGACCAGCCAGATCTACTTTCTCTAATATATTATGACAGACCAGCCAGACCTACTGTCTCTACTATATTATGACAGACCAGCTAGATCTACTGTCTCAATTATTGTATGACCCAGCTAGATCTACTGTCTCAATTATATTTTGACAGACCAGCCAGATCTACTGTCTCAATTATATTTTGACAGACCAGCCAGATCTACTGTCTCACTATATTATGACAGACCAGCCAGATCTACTGTCTCTCTATATTATGACAGACCAGCCTAGATCTACTGTCTCATTATATTATGACAGACCAGCCAGAACTACTGTCTCATATATATTATGACAGACCAGCCAGATCTACTGTCTCAATTATATTATGACAGACCAGCCAGATCTACTGCCTCAATTATATTATGACAGACCAGCCAGATCTACTGTCTCAATTATATTATGACAGACCAGCCAGATCTACTGTCTCTATTATATTATGACAGACCAGCCAGATCTACTGTCTCAATTATATTATGACAGACCAGCCAGATCTACTGTCTCAATTATATTATGACAGACCAGCCAGATCTACTGTCTCAATTATATTATGACAGACCAGCCAGATCTACTGTCTCAATTATATTATGACAGACCAGCCAGATCTACTGTCTCAATTATATTATGACAGACCAGCCAGAACTACTGTCTCATATATATTATGACAGACCAGCCAGATCTACTGTCTCAATTATATTATGACAGACCAGCCAGATCTACTGTCTCAATTATATTATGACAGACCAGCCAGATCTACTGTCTCAATTATATTATGACAGACCAGCCAGATCTACTGTCTCAATTATATTTATGACAGACCAGCCAGATCTACTGTTCCTCAATATATATTATTGACAGACCAGCCAGATCTACTGTCTCACTTATATTATGACAGACCAGCCAGATCTACTGTCTCAATTATATTATGACAGACCAGCCAGATCTACTGTCTCAATTATATTATGACAGACCAGCCAGATCTACTGTCTCAATATATTATGACAGACCAGCCAGATCTACTGTCTCAATTATATTATGACAGACCAGCCAGATCTACTGTCTCAATTATATTATGACAGACCAGCCAGATCTACTGTCTCAATTATATTATGACAGACCAGCCAGATCTACTGTCTCAATTATATTATGACAGACCAGCTAGATCTACTGTCTCAATTATATTATGACAGACCAGCTAGATCTACTGTCTCAATTATATTATGACAGACCAGCTAGATCTACTGTCTCAATTATATTATGACAGACCAGCTAGATCTACTGTCTCAATTATATTTTGACAGACCAGCTAGATCTACTGTCTCAATTATATTTGACAGACCAGCCAGATCTACTGTCTCAATTATATTATGACAGACCAGCCAGATCTACTGTCTCTATTATATTATGACAGACCAGCCAGATCTACTGTCTCTATTATATTATGACAGACCAGCCAGATCTACTGTCTCTATTATATTATGACAGACCAGCCAGATCTACTGTCTCATATATATTATGACAGACCAGCCAGATCTACTGTCTCAATTATATTATGACAGACCAGATAGATCTACTGTCTCAATTATATTATGACAGACCAGCCAGATCTACTGTCTCAATTATATTATGACAGACCAGCCAGATCTACTGTCTCAATTATATTATGACAGACCAGCCAGATCTACTGTCTCAATTATATTATGACAGACCAGCCAGATCTACTGTCTCAATTATATTATGACAGACCAGCCAGATCTACTGTCTCAATTATATTTTGACAGACCAGCCAGATCTACTGTCTCAATTATATTATGACAGACCAGCCAGATCTACTGTCTCAATTATATTATGACAGACCAGCCAGATCTACTGTCTCTACTATATTATGACAGACCAGCCAGATCTACTTTCTCTAATATATTATGACAGACCAGCCAGACCTACTGTCTCTACTATATTATGACAGACCAGCTAGATCTACTGTCTCAATTATTGTATGACAGACCAGCTAGATCTACTGTCTCAATTATATTTTGACAGACCAGCCAGATCTACTGTCTCAATTATATTTTGACAGACCAGCCAGATCTACTGTCTCAATTATATTATGACAGACCAGCCAGATCTACTGTCTCAATTATTTTATGACAGACGAGCCAGATCTACTGTCTCAATTATATTATGACAGACCAGCCAGATCTACTGTCTCAACTATGTTATGACAGACCAGCCAGATCTACTGTCTCTACTATATTATGACAGACCAGCCAGATCTACTGTCTCTACTATATTATGACAGACCAGCCATATCTACTGTCTCTACTATATTATGACAGACCAGCCAGATCTACTGTCTCTACTATATTATGACAGACCAGCCAGATCTACTGTCTCAATTATATTATGACAGACCAGCCAGATCTACTGTCTCAATTATATTATGACAGACCAGCCAGATCTACTGTCTCAATTATATTATGACAGACCAGGCAGATCTACTGTCTCAATTATATTATGACAGACCAGCCAGATCTACTGTCTCAATTATATTATGACAGACCAGCCAGATCTACTGTCTCAATTATATTATGACAGACCAGCTAGATCTACTGTCTCAATTATATTTTGACAGACCAGCTAGATCTACTGTCTCAATTATATTATGACAGACCAGCTAGATCTACTGTCTCAATTATATTATGACAGACCAGCTAGATCTACTGTCTCAATTATATTTTGACAGACCAGCTAGATCTACTGTCTCAATTATATTTTGACAGACCAGCCAGATCTACTGTCTCAATTATATTATGACAGACCAGCTAGATCTACTGTCTCAATTATATTATGACAGACCAGCCAGATCTACTGTCTCTACTATATTATGACAGACCAGCCAGCTCTACTGTCTCTATTATATTATCACAGACCAGCCAGATCTACTGTCTCTATTATATTATGACAGACCAGCCAGATCTACTGTCTCAATTATATTATGACAGACCAGATAGATCTACTGTCTCAATTATATTATGACAGACCAGCCAGATCTACTGTCTCAATTATATTATGACAGACCAGCCAGATCTACTGTCTCAATTATATTATGACAGACCAGCCAGATCTACTGTCTTAATTATATTATGACAGACCAGCCAGATCTACTGTCTCAATTATATTATGACAGACCAGCCAGATCTACTGTCTCAATTATGTTATGACAGACCAGCCAGATCTACTGTCTCTACTATATTATGACAGACCAGCCAGATCTACTGTCTCTACTATATTATGACAGACCAGCCAGACCTACTGTCTCTACTATATTATGACAGACCAGCTAGATCTACTGTCTCAATTATTGTATGACAGACCAGCTAGATCTACTGTCTCAATTATATTTTGACAGACCAGCCAGATCTACTGTCTCAATTATATTTTGACAGACCAGCCAGATATACTGTCTCAATTATATTATGACAGACCAGCCAGATCTACTGTCTCAATTATTTTATGACAGACCAGCCAGATCTACTGTCTCAATTATATTATGACAGACCAGCCAGATCTACTGTCTCAATTATATTATGACAGACCAGCCAGATCTACTGTCTCAATTATATTATGACAGACCAGCCAGATCTACTGTCTCAATTATATTATGACAGACTAGCCAGATCTACTGTCTCAATTATATTATGACAGACCAGCCAGATCTACTGTCTCTACTATATTATGACAGACCAGCCAGATCTACTGTCTCTACTATATTATGACAGACCAGCCAGATCTACTGTCTCAATTATATTATGACAGACCAGCTAGATCTACTGTCTCAATTATATTATGACAGACCAGCCAGATCTACTGTCTCTACTATATTATGACAGACCAGCCAGCTCTACTGTCTCAATTATATTATGACAGACCAGCCAGATCTACTGTCTCTATTATATTATGACAGACCAGCCAGATCTACTGTCTCAATTATATTATGACAGTCCAGCCAGATCTACTGTCTCTACTATATTATGACAGACCAGCCAGATCTACTGTCTCTACTATATTATGACAGACCAGCCAGATCTACTGTCTCAATTATATTATGACAGACCAGCCAGATCTACTGTCTCAATTATATTATGACAGACCAGCCAGATCTACTGTCTCAATTATATTATGACAGACCAGCAAGATCTACTGTCTCAATTATATTATGACAGACCAGCCAGATCTACTGTCTCAATTATATTATGACAGACCAGCTAGATCTACTGTCTCAATTATATTTTGACAGACCAGCTAGATCTACTGTCTCAATTATATTATGACAGACCAGCTAGATCTACTGTCTCAATTATATTATGACAGACCAGCCAGATCTACTGTCTCTACTATATTATGACAGACCAGCCAGATCTACTGTCTCTACTATATTATGACAGACCAGCCAGACCTACTGTCTCTACTATATTATGACAGACCAGCTAGATCTACTGTCTCAATTATTGTATGACAGACCAGCTAGATCTACTGTCTCAATTATATTTTGACAGACCAGCCAGATCTACTGTCTCAATTATATTTTGACAGACCAGCCAGATATACTGTCTCAATTATATTATGACAGACCAGCCAGATCTACTGTCTCAATTATTTTATGACAGACCAGCCAGATCTACTGTCTCAATTATATTATGACAGACCAGCCAGATCTACTGTCTCAATTATATTATGACAGACCAGCCAGATCTACTGTCTCAATTATATTATGACAGACCAGCCAGATCTACTGTCTCAATTATATTATGACAGACCATCCAGATCTACTGTCTCAATTATATTATGACAGTCCAGCCAGATCTACTGTCTCTACTATATTATGACAGACCAGCCAGATCTACTGTCTCTACTATATTATGACAGACCAGCCAGATCTACTGTCTCAATTATATTATGACAGACCAGCCAGATCTACTGTCTCAATTATATTATGACAGACCAGCCAGATCTACTGTCTCAATTATATTATGACAGACCAGCAAGATCTACTGTCTCAATTATATTATGACAGACCAGCCAGATCTACTGTCTCAATTATATTATGACAGACCAGCTAGATCTACTGTCTCAATTATATTTTGACAGACCAGCTAGATCTACTGTCTCAATTATATTATGACAGACTAGCTAGATCTACTGTCTCAATTATATTATGACAGACCAGCTAGATCTACTGTCTCAATTATATTTTGACAGACCAGCTAGATCTACTGTCTCAATTATATTTTGACAGACCAGCCAGATCTACTGTCTCAATTATATTATGACAGACCAGCTAGATCTACTGTCTCAATTATATTATGACAGACCAGCCAGATCTACTGTCTCTACTATATTATGACAGACCAGCCAGCTCTACTGTCTCTATTATATTATGACAGACCAGCCAGATCTACTGTCTCTATTATATTATGACAGACCAGCCAGATCTACTGTCTCAATTATATTATGACAGACCAGATAGATCTACTGTCTCAATTATATTATGACAGACCAGCCAGATCTACTGTCTCAATTATATTATGACAGACCAGCCAGATCTACTGTCTCAATTATATTATGACAGACCAGCCAGATCTACTGTCTCAATTATATTATGACAGACCAGCCAGATCTACTGTCTCAATTATATTATGACAGACCAGCCAGATCTACTGTCTCAATTATATTTTGACAGACCAGCCAGATCTACTGTCTCAATTATATTATGACAGACCAGCCAGATCTACTGTCTCAATTATATTATGACAGACCAGCCAGATCTACTGTCTCTACTATATTATGACAGACCAGCCAGATCTACTTTCTCTAATATATTATGACAGACCAGCCAGACCTACTGTCTCTACTATATTATGACAGACCAGCTAGATCTACTGTCTCAATTATTGTATGACAGACCAGCTAGATCTACTGTCTCAATTATATTTTGACAGACCAGCCAGATCTACTGTCTCAATTATATTTTGACAGACCAGCCAGATCTACTGTCTCTACTATATTATGACAGACCAGCCAGACCTACTGTCTCTACTATATTATGACAGACCAGCTAGATCTACTGTCTCAATTATTGTATGACAGACCAGCTAGATCTACTGTCTCAATTATATTTTGACAGACCAGCCAGATCTACTGTCTCAATTATATTTTGACAGACCAGCCAGATATACTGTCTCAATTATATTATGACAGACCAGCCAGATCTACTGTCTCAATTATTTTATGACAGACCAGCCAGATCTACTGTCTCAATTATATTATGACAGACCAGCCAGATCTACTGTCTCAATTATATTATGACAGACCAGCCAGATCTACTGTCTCAATTATATTATGACAGACCAGCCAGATCTACTGTCTCAATTATATTATGACAGACCATCCAGATCTACTGTCTCAATTATATTATGACAGTCCAGCCAGATCTACTGTCTCTACTATATTATGACAGACCAGCCAGATCTACTGTCTCTACTATATTATGACAGACCAGCCAGATCTACTGTCTCAATTATATTATGACAGACCAGCCAGATCTACTGTCTCAATTATATTATGACAGACCAGCCAGATCTACTGTCTCAATTATATTATGACAGACCAGCAAGATCTACTGTCTCAATTATATTATGACAGACCAGCCAGATCTACTGTCTCAATTATATTATGACAGACCAGCTAGATCTACTGTCTCAATTATATTTTGACAGACCAGCTAGATCTACTGTCTCAATTATATTATGACAGACTAGCTAGATCTACTGTCTCAATTATATTATGACAGACCAGCTAGATCTACTGTCTCAATTATATTTTGACAGACCAGCTAGATCTACTGTCTCAATTATATTTTGACAGACCAGCCAGATCTACTGTCTCAATTATATTATGACAGACCAGCTAGATCTACTGTCTCAATTATATTATGACAGACCAGCCAGATCTACTGTCTCTACTATATTATGACAGACCAGCCAGCTCTACTGTCTCTATTATATTATGACAGACCAGCCAGATCTACTGTCTCTATTATATTATGACAGACCAGCCAGATCTACTGTCTCAATTATATTATGACAGACCAGATAGATCTACTGTCTCAATTATATTATGACAGACCAGCCAGATCTACTGTCTCAATTATATTATGACAGACCAGCCAGATCTACTGTCTCAATTATATTATGACAGACCAGCCAGATCTACTGTCTCAATTATATTATGACAGACCAGCCAGATCTACTGTCTCAATTATATTATGACAGACCAGCCAGATCTACTGTCTCAATTATATTTTGACAGACCAGCCAGATCTACTGTCTCAATTATATTATGACAGACCAGCCAGATCTACTGTCTCAATTATATTATGACAGACCAGCCAGATCTACTGTCTCTACTATATTATGACAGACCAGCCAGATCTACTTTCTCTAATATATTATGACAGACCAGCCAGACCTACTGTCTCTACTATATTATGACAGACCAGCTAGATCTACTGTCTCAATTATTGTATGACAGACCAGCTAGATCTACTGTCTCAATTATATTTTGACAGACCAGCCAGATCTACTGTCTCAATTATATTTTGACAGACCAGCCAGATCTACTGTCTCAATTATATTATGACAGACCAGCCAGATCTACTGTCTCAATTATTTTATGACAGACGAGCCAGATCTACTGTCTCAATTATATTATGACAGACCAGCCAGATCTACTGTCTCAACTATGTTATGACAGACCAGCCAGATCTACTGTCTCTACTATATTATGACAGACCAGCCAGATCTACTGTCTCTACTATATTATGACAGACCAGCCATATCTACTGTCTCTACTATATTATGACAGACCAGCCAGATCTACTGTCTCTACTATATTATGACAGACCAGCCAGATCTACTGTCTCAATTATATTATGACAGACCAGCCAGATCTACTGTCTCAATTATATTATGACAGACCAGCCAGATCTACTGTCTCAATTATATTATGACAGACCAGGCAGATCTACTGTCTCAATTATATTATGACAGACCAGCCAGATCTACTGTCTCAATTATATTATGACAGACCAGCCAGATCTACTGTCTCAATTATATTATGACAGACCAGCTAGATCTACTGTCTCAATTATATTTTGACAGACCAGCTAGATCTACTGTCTCAATTATATTATGACAGACCAGCTAGATCTACTGTCTCAATTATATTATGACAGACCAGCTAGATCTACTGTCTCAATTATATTTTGACAGACCAGCTAGATCTACTGTCTCAATTATATTTTGACAGACCAGCCAGATCTACTGTCTCAATTATATTATGACAGACCAGCTAGATCTACTGTCTCAATTATATTATGACAGACCAGCCAGATCTACTGTCTCTACTATATTATGACAGACCAGCCAGCTCTACTGTCTCTATTATATTATCACAGACCAGCCAGATCTACTGTCTCTATTATATTATGACAGACCAGCCAGATCTACTGTCTCAATTATATTATGACAGACCAGATAGATCTACTGTCTCAATTATATTATGACAGACCAGCCAGATCTACTGTCTCAATTATATTATGACAGACCAGCCAGATCTACTGTCTCAATTATATTATGACAGACCAGCCAGATCTACTGTCTTAATTATATTATGACAGACCAGCCAGATCTACTGTCTCAATTATATTATGACAGACCAGCCAGATCTACTGTCTCAATTATGTTATGACAGACCAGCCAGATCTACTGTCTCTACTATATTATGACAGACCAGCCAGATCTACTGTCTCTACTATATTATGACAGACCAGCCAGACCTACTGTCTCTACTATATTATGACAGACCAGCTAGATCTACTGTCTCAATTATTGTATGACAGACCAGCTAGATCTACTGTCTCAATTATATTTTGACAGACCAGCCAGATCTACTGTCTCAATTATATTTTGACAGACCAGCCAGATATACTGTCTCAATTATATTATGACAGACCAGCCAGATCTACTGTCTCAATTATTTTATGACAGACCAGCCAGATCTACTGTCTCAATTATATTATGACAGACCAGCCAGATCTACTGTCTCAATTATATTATGACAGACCAGCCAGATCTACTGTCTCAATTATATTATGACAGACCAGCCAGATCTACTGTCTCAATTATATTATGACAGACTAGCCAGATCTACTGTCTCAATTATATTATGACAGACCAGCCAGATCTACTGTCTCTACTATATTATGACAGACCAGCCAGATCTACTGTCTCTACTATATTATGACAGACCAGCCAGATCTACTGTCTCAATTATATTATGACAGACCAGCCAGATCTACTGTCTCAATTATATTATGACAGACCAGCCAGATCTACTGTCTCAATTATATTATGACAGACCAGCAAGATCTACTGTCTCAATTATATTATGACAGACCAGCCAGATCTACTGTCTCAATTATATTATGACAGACCAGCTAGATCTACTGTCTCAATTATATTTTGACAGACCAGCTAGATCTACTGTCTCAATTATATTTTGACAGACCAGCCAGATCTACTGTCTCAATTATATTATGACAGACCAGCTAGATCTACTGTCTCAATTATATTATGACAGACCAGCCAGATCTACTGTCTCTACTATATTATGACAGACCAGCCAGCTCTACTGTCTCTATTATATTATGACAGACCAGCCAGATCTACTGTCTCTATTATATTATGACAGACCAGCCAGATCTACTGTCTCAATTATATTATGACAGACCAGATAGATCTACTGTCTCAATTATATTATGACAGACCAGCCAGATCTACTGTCTCAATTATATTATGACAGACCAGCCAGATCTACTGTCTCAATTATATTATGACAGACCAGCCAGATCTACTGTCTTAATTATATTATGACAGACCAGCCAGATCTACTGCCTCAATTATATTATGACAGACCAGCCAGATCTACTGTCTCAATTATATTATGACAGACCAGCCAGATATACTGTCTCAATTATATTTTGACAGACCAGCCAGATATACTGTCTCAATTATATTATGACAGACCAGCCAGATCTACTGTCTCAATTATTTTATGACAGACCAGCCATATCTACTGTCTCAATTATATTATGACAGACCAGCCAGATCTACTGTCTCAATTATATTATGACAGACCAGCCAGATCTACTGTCTCAATTATATTATGACAGACCAGCCAGATCTACTGTCTCAATTATATTATGACAGACCAGCCAGATCTACTGTCTCAATTATATTATGACAGACCATCGCGGTTAACCAGCTAGGACCACTCTCTCTTGTCCCGGAATCTCGCTCCACGGTGGATGGGAAGTGTTTTTTTCTCTCTGGAAAAGTTCGGCAAAAAGCTGGCTTTAGGCTAAAAACAAACTGCTAACTGCTAGCCTCCGGGCCCAAACCCACCTGTCTCTCATGGCTTCGCTTACCCCTGGATGTACCACCTGCCAGTACCTGAGCCAGAGAGTCGCTGAGCTGGAGGGGAGAGTATCTGTCTTGCGCCAGATCAAGGAGGACGAAGAACTTCTGGACTCCATGGTTATACAAACCACCTCCAAAATCGACGACGTCACCTGCCCCTGGCTCGGCACCTCCACTTCTGGGGAGCCTGTAACTGAGAAACTCCATTCGGTTCCCTTAAACGAGCCATGGCCCAGACTAGGAGCTAAACCGAAGGGCCTGGTCTGTTCCACCCCTTCTACTCCGCCTCAGGATGCCTGGATTGCTGTCCGGGGAGGAAAGCACTCCAGGAAACGGAATCCATCAAATGTTTCGGAGGTGCTACAATTGGGGAGGAGATTCAAGGTCCTGGAAGACCTGGAAGTGCATTCCAATCATACTGTACAGGGTCCCTCCGCTTCATCTCTACTGCTGCCATCTCACTCTCAGGTGGAAGTGCCCAAGCACACTCATCTGCGCTCCTTGCCTGCCACTAGGTCATCAGTCTCAGCTGTTAGCCCCCCTCAACCTGCTAGGAGGCAGATCACCCGGGAGAGGCCCCGTCATTTACCCAATAAACCCATCTGTAGTCCTTCCGTTCTCGTGGTGGGTTCATCCATGGTCCGAAACGTTTCAATCCGGAAAGCTGAGACCTTCTGCTACCCTGGCGCTAGGATCTCTGACCTAGATTCCATGCTACCGCTACTTATTAGCAAGCACTCCGCCGCTTCAACTGTCATTGTCCATGTTGGGTCAAATGACATTAAACTCCAGCAGTCAGAGAAATTGAGAGACGATTTTAAAACATTGATAAATACGCTGCTGGAATCTGGGAAGCAGTGTGTTGTTTCCGGTCCATTTCCATCCCCACGCTATACGGATATGGTTTTTAGTCGTATACGCCAATTACACACCTGGCTTAAGGGATACTGCTGCACGATGGGAATTCCTTTTGTGGATAACTTTGCAGCTTTTACAGACCGACCAGGTCTATTTCTTCGGGACAAATTACATCTTAACAGGTATGGCTCCAGCATCCTCTCCACCAACATGTCTCTTACTCTTGCCTCATGTAGAGCCTTTGATACCTGACGTTGTGTATTCTCGGGGGTTGACTTTTGGGATTGTACGCTCCCCTATCAGACTATGTTCAATGCTCCTCTCCCAGTTTCATTAATTAGTTCCTCAATTGCAAATATGGAACAAACTACAGTTAACAACCTTTCTGCAATTCCTAGATTATTGTCCAATCACCGTATTGCGAATACTACTCACATGCAGAGAGGTATTGTTAGTAGTAATCTTGTCCCCATAAAATTGAGCTCTGTCAATAGCTCGAAAATGGTTTATTGCTCATCCAGTGCAGCTTCAGGTGCTACCTTGGATACTCCATCTGATATGAATTCCCGTAGCAATGGTATTGGAATAATTCATTTGAATGCTAGAAGCCTGATCCAAAAGTTGGACTTTATTGAAATTTTGGTCTCACAATCAAATGTTGACGTTCTGATTGTATCTGAATCGTGGCTGTGTGATTCTGTGCCAGATTCAGATGTTCAGTTGATTGGATACAATATTTATAGAACTGATAGAGTTGGTAGAGGTGGTGGTATTGCGATTTATGTTAAATGCTGCTTAAATGTTTCTGTGTCCATATCAACCTCTGTCTCAAAGCAATATGAATGTCTAGTTTTAAACGTGGTACTTGGTAATAATGCTCATTTAACTCTAGCAGGGGTATATCGCCCCCCCTCAGCTCCTCCTTGTACTCTATGCAAATTATCTGATATACTGTCTAATTATGCAAACTCTGAATTACTGATTTTGGGAGATTTTAACCTGGATTGGCTCTCACCAGTATCCGATAAATTAAAAGGCATTTGTACTGAGCTAAATCTAACTCAGCTGATAACTAAACCAACCCGTCCCAACTTTAAGAACCCAGTAAAATCCACTCTAATAGACATTATTCTAACAAATACCCCCCATAAATACACAGCCAGTGGGGTTTTTGCAAATGATATCAGTGACCACTGCCCTATTGCTTGTATTAGAGATACCAGGCTGAAACACTCTGATCCCTGTATAATCTCTAAGAGAAATTATAAACATTTCTCACAGCAAGCTTTTATCCTTGACTTATATCACTCTGAGCTTTTATCCACTTGCTGCTTTCTGGACCCGGTTTTAGCCCTTGCTTTTTTCTCTTCTATTGTTACCTCTATGTCTGATAAACATGCCCCGCTTAAGAATCACAGAGTAAGAAACCGAACCAGTTCTTGGTTCTCTCCTGAATTGTCAGGTCTTTTCCTGCAAAATAATCGGGCCTGGGCCTTGGCGAGGAAAACAGGTACTCCAGCTGATTGGCTGTTTTTTAGGCAATTGAGAAATAAATGTACTGCAGCTGTCAAAAAGGCAAAATCAAATTACTTCCTTAATGCTATGACAGATTCTGCAGGAGATCCTGCAAAATTCTGGAAAACCGTTAATTCACTGAAACGGGGGAATTCTGCTGTTTCTCTTCCTAAGCAAATTACCTCAGACCTCTGTATTCTAACTGAAAAAAATGATATTTGTGATGCTTTTAATAAACATTTCATCTCTGCTGGTTTTTTATTTGAAAGGAAAAGTGGACTTTGTGGTACTGGCCAGTTAGTTGATTTTTCGTCTTGCTTTTCAACCGTTACTCTGAAAAATGGTAACCCTGTTTTTAGTTTCCAGAAAATAACTGAAGCAGAGGTTCTAATTGCCCTGTGTGCCATTGATACTAAGAAATCCTTAGGCGCTGACAATTTAGACCCGTACTTACTTAAGTGTGCTGCACCTATTTTTGCTGGTTCAGTAACACACATTTTTAATCTAACATTAAGCACAGGAAATATCCCTAAGGTGTGGAAAGCAGCTTTTGTTCTGCCATTACATAAGGGAGGTGACGGTAGTGATTTGGATAACTATCGACCCATCTCTAGGCTCCCTTGTCTGGTAAAGATTCTAGAATCTATAGTCAACAAACAGTTACAATCTTTTCTTTCTGCTAACAGTATTCTTAGTACCAATCAATCTGGTTTTAGATCTAAACACAGTACCACATCGGCCACTATGCTTGTTGTAAATGATATTGCAAATGCCTTAGACGATAGAAAGCACTGTGCTGCGTTGTTTGTAGATTTGTCAAAAGCTTTTGACACTGTAGACCATGCTATCCTTTTGAGTAAGCTGTCATCAATAGGACTGGGCACTGATGCCTGCCGATGGTTTTATGACTATCTTAAAGATAGAACTCAAGCCGTCATGGTCGATGGGGTCAAGTCTGACCCCTTACAGTTACTTAAAGGGGTCCCTCAGGGTTCAATAATTGGCCCACTATTGTTCTCACTTTATATAAACAACATTGGTGATGATGTCAGATATTGTAAATTCCATTTATATGCAGATGACACAGTGATGTACTCTATTGCTCCAACAGCGGACCAAGCTTTAATGCAGTTGGAGTCTGATTTTAGGATACTACAGGGGTCTCTTTTACAGCTTAAACTTGTTTTAAACGCTAAGAAAACAAATGTCATGTTTTTTTCTAGGTCTAAACTCTCAGTTAGAAACACGTTTGTAATCACTAGCTTGGATGGTACTCAAATCAATAAGGTCTCTGCATATAAATACTTAGGGGTATGGTTAGATGATAGGCTTTCTTTTAAAAAACATGTTACTGAATTGGGAAAAAAGCTCAAATTCAAGATAGGATTCCTTTACAGAAACAGGGCTTGTTTGTCCTCTGTAAATAGGAAAAAAATTGTGCAGGCTACTTTTTTGTCCGTTTTAGATTATGGTGATATTATCTATATGCATGCATCGGCAAACACATTAAAACCACTAGATGCTATTTACCATTGTGCACTCAGGTTTATCACGGGTGATAGTTACAGAACTCATCACTGTATCCTATATCAACATGTGGGTTGGGTCTCTCTATCTGTGAGGCGAGAGCAACATGCTCTCTTGTTTATTTATAAAGCACTTCTTTTAAAACTACCTCCATATATATCATCATTAATTTCCACAAGATGTACTAATTTTAAAACCAGATCACAGATGTGGATTACATTAGAGACTCCTGCGGTCTCCACAGAGTTGGGTAGGACTGCCTTCAGTTCCTTTGCACCTTATTTATGGAACAAACTGCAGATCCAACTTAAGTTAGACACTCTGGTGTCCCTTGCCCATTTTAAAATGTTTATGGAGGATCAATATGATGTTGTCTGTGATTGTTTCTGTTGAATTGTGTATGTTTTGAAATGTTCTTGTCTGTATGTCTAAAACTGTACATGTCAACATGTTTACACAGGGCACAGCCGTAAAAGAGATCCAGGTCTCAGTCTGTTTTCCCTGTTAAAATAAAGATTTAAAAAAAAAAAAAAAAAAAAGATCTACTGTCTCAATTATATTTTGACAGACCAGCTAGATCTACTGTCTCAATTATATTATGACAGACCAGCTAGATCTACTGTCTCAATTATATTATGACAGACCAGCCAGATCTACTGTCTCAATTATATTTTGACAGACCAGCTAGATCTACTGTCTCAATTATATTTTGACAGACCAGCCAGATCTACTGTCTCAATTATATTATGACAGACGAGCTAGATCTACTGTCTCAATTATATTATGACAGACCAGCCAGATCTACTGTCTCAATTATATTATGACAGACCAGCCAGATCTACTGTCTCAATTATATTATGACAGACCAGCCAGATCTACTGTCTCAATTATATTATGATAGACCAGCCAGATCTACTGTCTCAATTATATTATGACAGACCAGCCAGATCTACTGTCTCAATTATATTATGACAGACCAGCCAGATCTACTGTCTCTACTATATTATGACAGACCAGCCAGATGTACTTTCTCTACTATATTATGACACACCAGCCAGACCTACTGTCTCTACTATATTATGACAGACCAGCTAGATCTACTGTCTCAATTATTGTATGACAGACCAGCTAGATCTACTGTCTCAATTATATTTTGACAGACCAGCCAGATCTACTGTCTCAATTATATTTTGACAGACCAGCCAGATATATAGTCTCAATTATATTATGACAGACCAGCCAGATCTACTGTCTCAATTATTTTATGACAGACCAGCCAGATCTACTGTCTCAATTATATTATGACAGACCAGCCAGATCTACTGTCTCAATTATATTATGACATACCAGCCAAATCTACTGTCTCTACTATATTATGACAGACCAGCCAGATCTACTGTCTCAATTATATTATGACAGACCAGCCAGATCTACTGTCTCAATTATATTATGACAGACCAGCCAGATCTACTGTCTCAATTATATTATGACAGACCAGCCAGATCTACTGTCTCAATTATATTATGACAGACCAGCCAGATCTACTGTCTCAATTATATTATGACAGACCAGCAAGATATACTGTCTCAATTATATTATGACAGACCAGCTAGATCTACTGTCTCAATTATATTTTGACAGACCAGCTAGATCTACTGTCTCAATTATATTTTGACAGACCAGCCAGATCTACTGTCTCAATTATATTATTACAGAGCAGCTAGATCTACTGTCTCAACTGTATTATGACAGACCAGCCAGATCTACTGTCTCAATTATATTTTGACAGACCAGCCAGATCTACTGTCTCAATTATATTATGACAGACCAGCCAGATCTACTGTCTCTACTCTATTATGACAGACCAGCTAGATCTACTGTCTCTACTATATTATGACAGACCAGCCAGATCTACTGTCTCTACTATATTATGACAGACCAGCCAGATCTACTGTCTCTACTATATTATGACAGACCAGCCAGATCTACTGTCTCTACTATATTATGACAGACCAGCCAGATCTACTGTCTCTACTATATTTTGACAGACCAGCCAGATCTACTGTCTCTACTATATTATGACAGACCAGCCAGATCTACTGTCTCTACTATATTATGACAGACCAGCCAGATCTACTGTCTCTACTATATTATGACAGACCAGCCAGATCTACTGTCTCTACTATATTATGACAGACCAGCCAGATCTACTGTCTCTACTATATTATGACAGACCAGCCAGATCTACTGTCTCAATTATATTATGACAGACCAGCCAGATCTACTGTCTCAATTATATTATGACAGACCAGCCAGATCTACTGTCTCAATTATATTATGACAGACCAGCCAGATCTACTGTCTCAATTATATTATGACAGACCAGCCAGATCTACTGTCTCAATTATATTATGACAGACCAGCCAGATCTACTGTCTCAATTATATTATGACATACCAGCCAGATCTACTGTCTCAATTATATTATGACAAACCAGCCAAATCTACTGTCTCTACTATATTATGACAGACCAGCCAGATCTACTGTCTCTACTATATTATGACAGACCAGCCAGATCTACTGTCTCAATTATATTATGACAGACCAGCCAGATCTACTGTCTCAATTATATTATGACAGACCAGCCAGATCTACTGTCTCAATTATATTATGACAGACCAGCCAGATCTACTGTCTCAATTATATTATGACAGACCAGCCAGATCTACTGTCTCAATTATATTATGACAGACCAGCCAGATCTACTGTCTCAATTATATTATGACAGACCAGGCAGATCTACTGTCTCTACTATATTATGACAGACCAGCCAGATCTACTGTCTCTACTATATTATGACAGACCAGCCAGATCTACTGGCTCTATTATATTATGACAGACCAGCCAGATCTACTGCCTCTACTATATTATGACAGACCAGCCATATCTACTTTCTCAATTATATTATGACAGACCAGCCAGATCTACTGTCTCAATTATATTATGACAGACCAGGCAGATCTACTGTCTCTACTATATTATGACAGACCAGCCAGATCTACTGTCTCTACTATATTATGACAGACCAGCCAGATCTACTGCCTCTACTATATTATGACAGACCAGCCATATCTACTTTCTCAATTATATTATGACAGACCAGGCAGATCTACTGTCTCAATTATATTATGACAGACCAGCCAGATCTACTGTCTCTACTATATTATGACAGACCAGCCAGATCTACTGTCTCTACTATATTATGACAGACCAGCCAGATCTACTGTCTCAATTATATTATGACAGACCAGCCAGATCTACTGTCTCAATTATATTATGACAGACCAGCCAGATCTACTGTCTCAATTATATTATGACAGACCAGCAAGATCTACTGTCTCAATTATATTATGACAGACCAGCCAGATCTACTGTCTCAATTATATTATGACAAACCAGCTAGATCTACTGTCTCAATTATATTTTGACAGACCAGCTAGATCTACTGTCTCAATTATATTATGACAGACCAGCTAGATCTACTGTCTCAATTATATTATGACAGACCAGCTAGATTTACTGTCTCAATTATATTTTGACAGACCAGCTAGATCTACTGTCTCAATCATATTTTGACAGACCAGCCAGATCTACTGTCTCAATTATATTATGACAGACCAGCTAGATCTACTGTCTCAATTATATTATGACAGACCAGCCAGATCTACTGTCTCTACTATATTATGACAGACCAGCCAGCTCTACTGTCTCTATTATATTATGACAGACCAGCCAGATCTACTGTCTCTATTATATTATGACAGACCAGCCAGATCTACTGTCTCAATTATATTATGACAGACCAGCTAGATCTACTGTCTCAATTATATTATGACAGACCAGCCAGATCTACTGTCTCAATTATATTATGACAGACCAGCCAGATCTACTGTCTCAATTATATTATGACAGACCAGCCAGATATACTGTCTCAATTATATTATGACAGACCAGCCAGATCTACTGTCTCAATTATATTATGACAGACCAGCCAGATATACTGTCTCAATTATATTATGACAGACCAGCCAGATCTACTGTCTCTAATATATTATGACAGACCAGCCAGATCTACAGTCTCTACTATATTATGACAGACCAGCCAGACCTACTGTCTCTACTATATTATGACAGACGAGACAGATCTACTGTCTCTACTATATTATGACAGACCAGCCAGCTCTACTGTCTCTATTATATTATGACAGACCAGCCAGATCTACTGTCTCTATTATATTATGACAGACCAGCCAGATCTACTGTCTCAATTATATTATGACAGACCAGCTAGATCTACTGTCTCAATTATATTATGACAGACCAGCCAGATCTACTGTCTCAATTATATTATGACAGACCAGCCAGATCTACTGTCTCAATTATATTATGACAGACCAGCCAGATCTACTGTCTCAATTATATTATGACAGACCAGCCAGATCTACTGTCTCAATTATATTATGACAGACCAGCCAGATCTACTGTCTCAATTATATTATGACAGACCAGCCAGATCTACTGTCTCTACTATATTATGACAGACCAGCCAGATCTACTGTCTCTACTATATTATGACAGACCAGCCAGACCTACTGTCTCTACTATATTATGACAGACCAGCTAGATCTACTGTCTCAATTATTGTATGACAGACCAGCTAGATCTACTGTCTCAATTATATTTTGACAGACCAGCCAGATCTACTGTCTCAATTATATTTTGACAGACCAGCCAGATATACTGTCTCAATTATATTATGACAGACCAGCCAGATCTACTGTCTCAATTATTTTATGACAGACCAGCCAGATCTACTATCTCAATTATATTATGACAGACCAGCCAGATCTACTGTCTCAATTATATTATGACATACCAGCCAGATCTACTGTCTCAATTATATTATGACAAACCAGCCAAATCTACTGTCTCTACTATATTATGACAGACCAGCCAGATCTACTGTCTCTACTATATTATGACAGACCAGCCAGATCTACTGTCTCAATTATATTATGACAGACCAGCCAGATCTACTGTCTCAATTATATTATGACAGACCAGCCAGATCTACTGTCTCAATTATATTATGACAGACCAGGCAGATCTACTGTCTCAATTATATTATGACAGACCAGCCAGATATACTGTCTCTACTATATTATGACAGACCAGCCAGATCTACTGTCTCTACTATATTATGACAGACCAGCCAGATCTACTGTCTCTACTATATTTTGACAGACCAGCCAGATCTACTGTCTCTACTATATTATGACAGACCAGCCAGATCTACTGTCTCAATTATATTATGACAGACCAGCCAGATCTACTGTCTCAATTATATTATGACATACCAGCCATATCTACTGTCTCAATTGTATTATGACAGACCAGCCAGATCTTCTGTCTCAATTATATTATGACAGACCAGCCAGATCTACTCTCTCAATTATATTATGACAGACCAGCCAGATCTACTGTCTCAATTATATTATGACAGACCAGCCAGATCTACTGTCTCAATTATATTATGACAGACCAGCAAGATATACTGTCTCAATTATATTTTGACAGACCTGCTAGATCTACTGTCTCAATTATATTATGACAGACCAGCTAGATCTATTGTCTCAATTATATTTTGACAGACCAGCTAGATCTACTGTCTCAATTATATTTTGACAGACCAGCCAGATCTACTGTCTCAATTATATTATTACAGACCAGCTATATCTACTGTCTCAACTATATTATGACAGACCAGCCAGATCTACTGTCTCAATTATATTATGACAGACCAGCCAGATCTACTGTCTCTACTATATTATGACAGACCAGCCAGATCTACTGTCTCTATTATATTATGACATACCAGCCAGATCTACTGTCTCTATTATATTATGACAGACCAGCCAGATCTACTGTCTCAATTATATTATGACAGACCAGGCAGATCTACTGTCTCAATTATATTATGACAGACCAGCCAGATCTACTGTCTCTACTATATTATGACAGACCACCCAGATCTACTGTCTCTACTATATTATGACAGACCAGCCAGATCTACTGTCTCTACTATATTATGACAGACCAGCCAGATCTACTGTCTCAATTATATTATGACAGACCAGCCAGATCTACTGTCTCTACTATATTATGACAGACCAGCTAGATCTACTGTCTCTACTATATTATGACAGACCAGCCAGATCTACTGTCTCTACTATATTATGACAGACCAGCCAGATCTACTGTCTGACAGACCAGCCGATCTACTGCTCTACTATATTATGACAGACCAGCCAGATCTACTGTCTCTACTATATTATGACAGACCAGCCAGATCTACTGTCTCTACTATATTATGACAGACCAGCCAGATCTCTGTCTCTACTATATTATGACAGACCAACCAGATCTACTGTCTCTACTATATTATGACAGACCAGCCAGATCTACTGTCTCAATATATTTATGACAGACCAGCCAGATCTACTGTCTTCAATTTATATGACAGACCAGCCAGATCTACTGTCGTACTATATTATGGACAGACCAGCCAGATCTACTGTCTCTACTATATTATGACAGA
>NW_024060738.1:0-21382 GCF_016432855.1 Salvelinus namaycush | reverse complement strand
ATTCCATTTAACACTTCAGCTGGGCTACTTTAACCCAACACTGTTTGTTCCCATTCCATTTAACACTTCAGATCTGGGCTACTTTAACCCAACACGTTTGTTCCCATTCCATTTAAACACTTCAGCTGGGCTACTTTAACCCAACACTGTTTGTTCACCACTCCATTTAACACTTCAGCTGGGCTAACTTTATTACCCAACACTGTTTGTTCCCATCATTTAACACTTCAGCTGGGCTACTTTAACCCAACACTGTTTGTTCCATTCCATTTAACACTTCAGCTGGGCTACTTTAACCCAACACTGTTTGTTCCCACTCCATTTAACACTTCAGCTGGGCTACTTTAACCCAACACTGTTTGTTCCCATTCCATTTAACACTTCAGCTGGGTTACTTTAACCCAACACTGTTTGTTCCCATTCCATTTAACACTTCCGCTGGGTTACTTTAACCCAACACTGTTTGTTCCCACTCCATTTAACACTGCAGCTGGGCTACTTTAACCCAATACTGTTTGTTCCCATTCCATTTAACACTTCAGCTGGGCTACTTTAACCCAATACTGTTTGTTCCCACTCCATTTAACACTTCAGCTGGGCTACTTTAACCCAACACTGTTTGTTTCCATTCCATTTAACACATCAGCTGGGTTACTTTAACCCAACACTGTTTGTTCCCATTCCATTTAACACTTCAGCCGGGCTACTTTAACCCAATACTGTTTGTTCCCACTCCATTTAACACTTCAGCTGGGCTACTTTAACCCAACACTGTTTGTTCCCATTCCATTTAACACTTCGGCTGGGCTACTTTAACCCAACACTGTTTGTTCCCATTCCATTTAACACTTCGGCTGGGCTACTTTAACCCAATACTGTTTGTTCCCATTCCATTTAACACTTCGGCTGGGCTACTTTAATCCAACACTGTTTGTTCCCATTCCATTTAACACTTCAGCTGGGTTACTTTAACCCAACACTGTTTGTTCCCATTCCATTTAACACGTCAGCTGGGCTACTTTAACCCAACACGGTTTGTTCCCATTCCATTTAACACTTCAGCTGGGCTACTTTAACCCAACACTGTTTGTTCCCATTCCATTTAACACTTCAGCTGGGCTACTTTAACCCAACACTGTTTGTTACCATTCCATTTAACACTTCAGCTGGGCTACTTTAACCCAACACTGTTTGTTCCCACTCCATTTAACACTTCAGCTGGGCTACTTTAACCCAACACTGTTTGTTCCCATTCCATTTAACACTTCAGCTGGGCTACTTTAACCCAACACTGTTTGTTCCCATTCCATTTAACACTTCAGCTGGGCTACTTTAACCCAACACTGTTTGTTCCCACTCCATTTAACACTTCAGCTGGGCTACTTTAACCCAACACTGTTTGTTCCCATTCCATTTAACACTTCAGCTGGGCTACTTTAACCCAACACTGTTTGTTACCATTCCATTTAACACTTCAGCTGGGCTACTTTAACCCAACACTGTTTGTTCCCATTCCATTTAACACTTCAGCTGGGCTACTTTAACCCAACACTGTTTGTTACCATTCCATTTAACACTTCAGCTGGGCTACTTTAACCCAACACTGTTTGTTCCCATTCCATTTAACACTTCAGCTGGGCTACTTTAACCCAACACTGTTTGTTACCATTCCATTTAACACTTCAGCTGGGCTACTTTAACCCAACACTGTTTGTTACCATTCCATTTAACACTTCAGCTGGGCTACTTTAACCCAACACTGTTTGTTCCCATTCCATTTAACACTTCAGCTGGGCTACTTTAACCCAACACTGTTTGTTCCCACTCCATTTAACACTTCAGCTGGGCTACTTTAACCCAACACTGTTTGTTCCCATTCCATTTAACACTTCAGCTGGGCTACTTTAACCCAACACTGTTTGTTCCCATTCCATTTAACACTTCAGCTGGGCTACTTTAACCCAACACTGTTTGTTCCCATTCCATTTAACACTTCAGCTGGGCTACTTTAACCCAACACTGTTTGTTCCCATTCCACAGTAG
This sequence comes from Salvelinus namaycush, assembly GCF_016432855.1. Taxonomy (NCBI): domain Eukaryota; kingdom Metazoa; phylum Chordata; class Actinopteri; order Salmoniformes; family Salmonidae; genus Salvelinus; species Salvelinus namaycush. Next base: position 19,339 of record NW_024060738.1, on the reverse strand, counting down.
CTAGTCTGCAAGCTATTCTATCTCTCCCATTGTTTCACTTTGAAAATACTTTTACAGTTAATGCAGAATATCACCTGCTGCCACACTCTGAAAATAGAAAACAATTGATGAAAATAATAATTGTGTACTGTGATTCTATCTTCCCTGAACGAAAAAAGATTAAAGTCAGAGTGCAGTATAACTGCAGTATGCTGCAAATACTGCTTCCAAAAGAACACTTTGTTTTTACTGCAGTAACTGAACTTAGAGTGCTGCAAATACTGCATCCAAAATACCACAGTCAACTTCAGATACTGCAGTTTCAAAACGGCAATCTTTTTTTGTAAAGGGTTTATTTTGAAAATGTTGTGTGACACTTACGGACACTGTTCCTGTGATGTCACATTGTACCACCTCTCATCAGACATTAATTCAAGGCTGTATTTATTTATTTGTGCTGAAGTTAACAGGCCGTGGCACCTAACAACACGGTCACACATTTACCTTTTCCAAAGTCTTTGGCAGAGGACAACAAAAAATGACTTTAGAACTTCATGCTAACAAAATTGAGAAACAAACGGAGGCACGGATAGCTAGTGGAAAGCAGTTTAACTGTACGTTTTGGTAGAACTTTTATTTTGGAAGTCATTTTATGACATCAGAGGAAGTGGCTGTTTGGTACAGTAGCTCATGCTTTTTAACAGGACTGCAATACACCACGAGGTGACCAATAGGAGATCATTATTATGCTCAGAATGCAGACAGCATTCTAGAACACCCCAAGAACATATTTTAGAACACGTACATACATTCTAGAACGTTCTGGTCATAACCGGAAAGCATGCAGAATAAAATGAGCATTTAACAATGATAATCTAAGTCAGTCGTGTGTAACAGTAGAATTAGAATGGGTTGTAGTAATAATGATATGGGCGTAACTGTCTTCCTCTCCTAACCGACTCAACTTACTATTGGGACACTGTAGTTACCAATGCAATGATCTCTGATTCCTTCTCTGTCTCAATAAGACTCAACTTACTATTGGGACACAGTAGTTACCAATGCAATGATCTCTGATTCCTTCTCTGTCTCAATAAGACTCAACTTACTATTGGGACACAGTAGTTACCAATGCAATGGTCTCTGATTCCTTCTCTGTCTCAATAAGACTCAACTTACTATTGGTACACTGTAGTTACCAATGCAATGATCTCTGATTCCTTCTCTGTCTCAATAAGACTCAACTTACTATTGGGACACAGTAGTTACCAATGCAATGGTCTCTGATTCCTTCTCTGTCTCAATAAGACTCAACTTACTATTGGGACACAGTAGTTACCAATGCAATGGTCTCTGATTCCTTCTCTGTCTCCATAAGACTCAACTTACTATTGGGACACAGTAGTTACCAATGCAATGGTCTCTGATTCCTTCTCTGTCTCCATAAGACTCAACTTACTATTGGGACACTGTAGTTACCAATGCAATGATCTCTGATTCCTTCTCTGTCTCAATAAGACTCAACTTACTATTGGGACACTGTAGTTACCAATGCAATGATCTCTGATTCCTTCTCTGTCTCAAACGTTATCTAAACACACTGGTACCCAGACTAGAGGACTGGTACCCAGTCTAGAGGAATGTTATCTAAACAGACTGGTACCCAGACTAGAGGACTGGTACCCAGACTAGAGGACTGGTACCCAGACTAGAGGAATGCTATCTAAACAGACTGGTACCCAGACTAGAGGAATGCTATCTAAACAGACTGGTACCCAGACTAGAGGAATGTTATCTAAACAGACTGGTACCCAGACTAGAGGACTGGTACCCAGACTAGAGGAATGTTATCTAAACAGACTGGTACCCAGACTAGAGGAATGTTATCTAAACAGACTGGTACCCAGACTAGAGGAATGCTATCTAAACAGACTGGTACCCAGACTAGAGGAATGCTATCTAAACAGACTGGTACCCAGACTAGAGGAATGTTACCTAAACAGACTGGTACCCAGACTAGAGGACTGGTACCCAGACTAGAGGAATGTTATCTAAACAGACTGGTACCCAGACTAGAGGAATGCTATCTAAACAGACTGGTACCCAGACTAGAGGAATGTTATCTAAACAGACTGGTACCCAGACTAGAGGAATGTTATCTAAACAGACTGGTACCCAGACTAGAGGAATGTTATCTAAACAGACTGGTACCCACACTAGAGGAATGTTATCTAAACAGACTGGTACCCAGACTAGAGGAATGTTATCTAAACAGACTGGTACCCAGACTAGAGGAATGCTATCTAAACAGACTGGTACCCAGACTAGAGGACTGGTACCCAGACTAGAGGAATGTTATCTAAACAGACTGGTACCCAGACTAGAGGAATGTTATCTAAACAGACTGGTACCCAGACTAGAGGAATGCTATCTAAACAGACTGGTACCCAGACTAGAGGACTGGTACCCAGACTAGAGGAATGTTATCTAAACAGACTGGTACCCAGACTAGAGTAATGTTATCTAAACAGACTGGTACCCAGACTAGAGGAATGTTATCTAAACAGACTGGTACCCAGACTAGAGGAATGTTATCTAAACAGACTGGTACCCAGACTAGAGGAATGTTATCTAAACAGACTGGTACCCAGACTAGAGGAATGTTATCTAAACAGACTGGTACCCAGACTAGAGGAATGTTACCCAGACTAGAGGAATGTTACCTAAACAGACTGGTACCCAGACTAGAGGAATGTTATCTAAACAGACTGGTACCCAGACTAGAGGAATGTTATCTAAACAGACTGGTACCCAGACTAGAGGAATGTTATCTAAACAGACTGGTACCCAGACTAGAGGAATGTTATCTAAACAGACTGGTACCCAGACTAGAGTAATGTTATCTAAACAGACTGGTACCCAGACTAGAGGAATGTTATCTAAACAGACTGGTACCCAGACTAGAGTAATGTTATCTAAACAGACTGGTACCCAGACTAGAGGAATGTTATCTAAACAGACTGGTACCCAGACTAGAGGAATGTTATCTAAACAGACTGGTACCCAGACTAGAGGAATGTTATCTAAACAGACTGGTACCCAGACTAGAGGAATGTTATCTAAACAAACTGGTACCCAGACTAGAGGAATGTTATCTAAACAGACTGGTACCCAGACTAGAGGAATGTTATCTAAACAGACTGGTACCCAGACTAGAGGAATGTTACCCAGACTAGAGGAATGTTACCTAAACAGACTGGTACCCAGACTAGAGGAATGTTATCTAAACAGACTGGTACCCAGATTAGAGGAATGTTATCTAAACAGACTGGTACCCAGACTAGAGGACTGGTACCCAGACTAGAGGAATGTTATCTAAACAGACTGGTACCCAGACTAGAGGACTGGTACCCAGACTAGAGGAATGTTATCTAAACTGTCACGCCCTGGCCTTAGTATTCTTTGTTTTCTTTATTATTTTAGTTAGGTCAGGGTGTGACATGGGGAAGTTTGTGTGTTTGTTGTATTGTCTAGGGCACAGGTGTCAAACTCATTCCACGGGGGGCCGAGTGTCTGCGGGTTTTCGCTCCTCCCTTGTACTTGATTGATGAATTAACATCACTAATTAGTTAGGAACTCCCCACACCTGGTTGTCTAGGGCTTTATTGAAAGGAAAAACCAAAAACCTGCAGACACTAGGCCCTCCGTGGAATGAGTTTGACACCCCTGGTCTAGGGTGTTGTATGGTTTAGGGGGTTTAGTAGAGGAGATGGTTTAATGTTTAGTATAGTTGTCTAGCTGTGTCTATGGTTGAGTGTAGGTGTTTAGGAAAGTCTATGGTTGCCTGAATTGGGTCTCAATTAGAGACAGCTGGTTATTGTTGTCTCTGATTGGGAGCCATATTTAAGGTAACCATAGGCTTTAGCTGTTTGTGGGGAATTGTCTATGTCTAAGTGTTTAGTGTCAGCACTTATGTTTGTATAGCTTCACGGTCGTCTGTTGTTGTTTTGAATAGTTGTTATAGTGTTCGTCTTCTTTCTTCAATAAAGAGGATGTACTTTCCACACGCTGCGCCTTGGTCCTCACTCAGTCCCTTTGACGATCGTGACAGAATTCCCCACCAATCCAGGACCAAGCAGCAACAACAGGAGAGGCTGAATTATTTGGAGAAATGGACATGGGAGGAAGACCTAGAAGGCAAAGGACCCTGGGCACAGCCAGGAGAATATCGCCGCCCCAAAGAGGAGCTGGAGGCAGCTAAAGCTGAGAGGCGGCGATATGAGGAGGCAGCAAGGAAGCAAGGCTGGAGGCCGGAGAATCAAGCCCAAAACCGGCGTTATGAGGGGACGCGTCTAGCACGGAAGCCTGAAAAGCCCGTGAGTACTACCCAAAAATTTATTGGGGGGGGGCTAAGAGGTAGTGGGCCAAGGGCAGGTAGGAGACCTGCGCCCACTTCACAGGCTAACCGTGGAGAGCGGGAGTACGGGCGAACACCGTGTTACGCAGTAGAGCGCACGGTGTCTCCTGTACGTGTGCATAGCCCGGTGCGGGTTATTCCACCTTCCCGCACTGGTAGGGCTAGATTGAGCGTTGAGCCGGATGTCATGAAGCCGGCCCTACATATCTGGCCACCAGTACGTCTCCTCGGGCCGGCTTACATGGCACCAGCCTTACGCATGGTGTCCCCGGTTCGCCTACATAGCCCGGTGCGGGTTATTCCACCTCCCCGCACTGGTCGGGCGACGGGGAGCATTCAACCAGGTAAGGTTGGGCAGGCTCAATGCTCAAGGGAGCCAGTATGCTTGCACGGTCCGGTATTTCCGGCGCTACCTCCCCGCCCCAGCCCAGTACCACCAGTGCTTACACCACGCACCAGGCTTCCAGTGCGTTTTCAGAGCCCTGTTCCTCCTCCACGCACTCTCCCTATGGTGCGTGTCTCCAGCCCAGTGCCTCCAGTTCCGGCACCACGCACTAAGCCTCCTGTGCGTCTCCAGAGCCCTGTACGCACTGTTCCTTCTCCCCGTACTCGTCCTGATGTGCGTGCACTCAGCCCGGTGCCACCAGTGCCGGTACCACGCACCAGGCCTATAGGGCGCTTCGAGAGGTCAGTGTGCCCTGTCCCTGCTCCCCGCACTAGGCTTGAAGTGCGTGTCTCCAGTCCGGTGCCTCCAGTTCCGGCACCACGTACCAGGCCTACAGTGCGTCTCAGCCGGCCAGAGTCTGCCGTCTGCCCAACGGCGCCTGAACTGTCCGTCTGCCAAGCGCCGCATGAACTGCCCGTCTGTATTGAGCCTTCAAAGCCGCCCGTCTGCCATGAGCCTGCAAAGCCGCCCGTCTGCCATGAGCCTACAGAGCCTTCCGCCAGACAGGAGCCGCTAGAGCCTTCCGCCAGACAGGAGCCGCTAGAGCCTTCCGCCAGACAGGAGCAGCCAAAGCCTTCCGCCAGACAGGATCAGCCAGAGCCATCCGTCTCCGCAGCGCCATCTGAGCCATCCGTCTCCGCAGCCAGCCATGAGCGTCCAGAGCCGTCAGCCAGCCATGAGCGTCCAGAGCCGTCAGCCAGTCATGAGCTGCCCCTCAGCCCAGAGCGGCCATTTATCCAGAACTGCCCCTCAGTCCAGAGCTGTCTCTCTGTCCGGAGCTGCCCTTCAGTCCGGAGTTGCCCCTCTATCCTGAGCTACCTCTCTATCCTGACCTACCTCTCTGTCCTGTGCTATATCTCTGTCCTGTGCTATATCTCTGTCCTGAGCTACCTTATCCCGGTGCTGCCCCTTATCCCGGTGCTGCCCCTTATCCCGGTGCTGCCCCTTAGTCCGGTGCTGCCCCTTAGTCCGGTGCTGCCCCTTAGTCCGGTGCTGCCCCTTAGTCCGGTGCTGCCCCTTAGTCCGGTGCTGCCCCTTAGTCCGGTGCTGCCCCTTAATCCAGTGGGGTTAATGTGGAGGGTGGTCATTTGGAGGAGGCTACGTAAGCGGGTAGTGACTATGGTGGGGTGGGGACCACGACCAGTACCGGAGCCGCCGCCGTGGAAGGACGCCCACCCAGACCCTCCCCTAGACTATGTGCTGGTGCGCCCGGAGTTCGCACCTTAAGGGGGGGGTTATGTCACGCCCTGGCCTTAGTATTCTTTGTTTTCTTTATTATTTTAGTTAGGTCAGGGTGTGACATGGGGAAGTTTGTGTGTTTGTTGTATTGTCTAGGGCACAGGTGTCAAACTCATTCCACGGAGGGCCGAGTGTCTGCGGGTTTTCGCTCCTCCCTTGTACTTGATTGATGAATTAACATCACTAATTAGTTAGGAACTCCCCACACCTGGTTGTCTAGGGCTTTATTGAAAGGAAAAACCAAAAACCTGCAGACACTCGGCCCTCCGTGGAATGAGTTTGACACCCCTGGTCTAGGGTGTTGTATGGTTTGGGGGGTTTAGTAGAGGAGATGGTTTAATGTTTAGTATAGTTGTCTAGCTGTGTCTATGGTTGAGTGTAGGTGTTTAGGAAAGTCTATGGTTGCCTGAATTGGGTCTCAATTAGAGACAGCTGGTTATTGTTGTCTCTGATTGGGAGCCATATTTAAGGTAACCATAGGCTTTAGCTGTTTGTGGGGAATTGTCTATGTCTAAGTGTTTAGTGTCAGCACTTATGTTTGTATAGCTTCACGGTCGTCTGTTGTTGTTTTGAATAGTTGTTATAGTGTTCGTCTTCTTTCTTCAATAAAGAGGATGTACTTTCCACGCGCTGCGCCTTGGTCCTCACTCAGTCCCTTTGACGATCGTGACATAAACAAACTGGTACCCAGACTAGAGGACTGGTACCCAGACTAGAGGAATGTTATCTAAACAGACTGGTACCCAGACTAGAGGAATGTTATCTAAACAGACTGGTACCCAGACTAGAGGAATGTTATCTAAACAGACTGGTACCCAGACTAGAGGAATGTTATCTAAACAGACTGGTACCCAGACTAGAGGACTGGTACCCAGACTAGAGGAATGTTATCTAAACAGACTGGTACCCAGACTAGAGGAATGTTATCTAAACAGACTGGTACCCAGACTAGAGGACTGGTACCCAGACTAGAGGAATGTTATCTAAACAGACTGGTACCCAGACTAGCTGTGATTGTGATCGAAGTGAATTTGATAAAGAAAAGTTACTATTATCAGTAAACATTGACAATTGATAATTTAACAAATAAATGCTGTAATCAAAGTTAGCGCGGATATAGATTGAAACATTGTATAAAAAAGCCTAGTAGTGAGTTATATGTCTAGTTCAGTGGGTATGTTGAAGGGACAGGGTCAGTGAAGACCCTTGTCTAGAACTGTAGCTAGAATTTATGTGTGGCATACAGTGATGTAAGATCAAACCAAAACCAGGAAGAAAAAAATAGAGGATTTTGAAAAGTTTGAAAGATTGAAAATAAAAACGATTTACAGATAATCCTCATTGCACTAGTCCTATTGGTTCGACATAAATAAATAAACAAACTCAACGAGCCACTGAGAGACCAACAAAACAACAACGATAAACAAACATCTAAACAAATCCTAATACTGTAGGAAAAACAGATGCATTTCTTTATTAACATAAATTAATCCTAATAATAATGACAGCATTTCATTCTGAGACGTCCTCAGTCAGTCAGTCAGTCAGTCAGTCAGTCAGTCAGTATCTCACTCACTCACTCACTCTCTCACTCTCTCACTCTCTCACTCTCTCACTCACTCTCTCCGGGTATCTACAAAGCAGGCGCTTGTCTCTTCATCTCCAGTAGCCCTTCAGTATTCTCATCACAGTTTTATCACTTCTATCCCTCCCTCCATCCCTCCCTTCCTCATCACCCCTTTCCCATCCCTATTATACACAGTAAACCATGACCACCCCCCACCTTTACTGAATCTAATGCAGTGGCCCATCCTTGACAGACAGATCTGTTTCTGCCTGCACCACTCTCATTGTCAAGCCGAGAGAGCGCAAACAGACCCGGCAACGAGGTTATTTCCTTTACCTGGACTGTAACAGACACACACCAGCCATACCATAGCACTGTAACCTCATGCCACTATAGAACAACAGTCGGAACAGGTCCTACCCTGGCCTGTACATCTAGCCACTGAAGGACATCTCCTACTGAAAGACAGAGAGCTTTCTTTTTCAGGCTTCAACCCTTTGAGGAATACAGAGTTAGGGACATACTGCAATCACACTGTTATTTCAATTAACACATTCTCATTAATGACAGCCCAATGGGCCACTGATAAAATGATTATTGAACTATCAAATGCTGGAATAGAACACTGGAACACGGTAGAATAATGTTCTGAAAGAACTGTACAATTCTAGAATAGAACACTGGAACACTGTAGAATAATGCTCTGAAAGAACTGTACAATTCTGGAATAGAACACTGGAACACTGTAGAATAATGTTCTGAAATAACTGTACAATTCTGGAATAGAACACTGGAACACAGTAGAATAATGTTCTGAAAGAACTGTACAATTCTGGAATAGAACACTGGAACACGGTAGAATAATGCTCTAAAATAACTGTACAATTCTGGAATAGAACACTGGAACACGGTAGAATAATGTTCTGAAATAACTGTACAATTCTGGAATAGAACACTGGAACACGGTAGAATAATGTTCTGAAAGAACTGTACAATTCTGGAATAGAACACTGGAACACTGTAGAATAATGTTCTGAAATAACTGTACAATTCTGGAATAGAAGACTGGAACACGGTAGAATAATGTTCTGAAAGAACTGTACAATTCTAGAATAGAACACTGGAACACTGTAGAATAATGCTCTGAAAGAACTGTACAATTCTGGAATAGAACACTGGAACACGGTAGAATAATGTTTTAAAAGAACTGTACAATTCTAAAATAGAACACTGGAACACGGTAGAATAATGTTCTGAAAGAACTGTACAATTCTGGAATAGAACACTGGAACACTGTAGAATAATGTTCTGAAATAACTGTACAATTCTGGAATAGAACACTGGAACACGGTAGAATAATGTTCTGAAAGAACTGTACAATTCTGGAATAGAACACTGGAACACGGTAGAATAATGCTCTAAAATAACTGTACAATTCTGGAATAGAACACTGGAGCACGGTAGAATAATGTTCTGAAATAACTGTACAATTCTGGAATAGAACACTGGAACACGGTAGAATAATGTTCTGAAAGAACTGTACAATTCTGGAATAGAACACTGGAACACTGTAGAATAATGTTCTGAAATAACTGTACAATTCTGGAATAGAACACTGGAACACGGTAGAATAATGTTCTGAAAGAACTGTACAATTCTGGAATAGAAGACTGGAACACGGTAGAATAATGTTCTGAAAGAACTGTACAATTCTGGAATAGAAGACTGGAACACGGTAGAATAATGTTCTGAAAGAACTGTACAATTCTGGAATAGAACACTGGAACACGGTAGAATAATGCTCTAAAATAACTGTACAATTCTGGAATAGAACACTGGAACACGGTAGAATAATGTTCTGAAAGAACTGTACAATTCTGGAATAGAACACTGGAACACGGTAGAATAATGCTCTGAAAGAACTGTACAATTCTGGAATAGAACACTGGAACACGGTAGAATAATGCTCTGAAAGAACTGTACAATTCTGGAATAGAATTTTACACTGTAGAATAATATTGTAAAGACTCATGAAAAGGGGAAGAGACCTGTCCGTGGAAGCCTCGGCCCTTATTGGAAAGAGAGGGAGGGAGAGGGAATGTTATGCGTTGACAGGAAGACCTACCCAGAGACAAGAACCACAGGTCAGACCGAGTTTTAGGAACAGCTAGAGACACTGTGTTTCACTGTGAGTTTAAAGCATGGATGGACAACAGCGGATGGTGTGGAAGGCAAACAGCTATGTGGTTAAAAGATCTGGACACCAGGTTAGCAAGAGAATAAATGTTGTCAGAAAGATACAACAGTCTAAATTATGTTCTCCTACACTGCAGTCAGTAGGCCCTACCTTCTCTCCTCTCCGTTACACACAATTTCCCTATACACACACACACTCCAGGTAGAAATTGCCCTTAGGGACAGATCTAGAGATCCTAACCTTAACTATTGACAGATCAGCTTTACCCGCTACAGATCCTAACCCTAAGCATTGACAGATCTAGGATCAGCTTTACCCTCTACAGATCCTAACCCTAACCATTGACAGATCTAGGATCAGCTTTACCCTCTACAGATCCTAACCCTAAGCATTGACAGTAACAAAGCAAAACTGACTTCAGATCAGAGTCTAACATCATTTACATTTTTAATTTTATTTTTAATTTTTAACCTTTATTTAACTAGGCATGTCATTTAAGAACAAATTGTTATTTACAATAACGGCCTGCCCCGGCCAAACCCGGACGACGCTGGGCCAATTGTGCTCCACCTTATGGGACTCCCGATCACGGCCGGATGTGATACTGCCCGGAATCGAACCAGGGTGTCTGTAGTGACGCCTCAAAAGCACTGAGATGCATTGCCTTCAGACCGCTGCATCTTACTCTGCCCTATATGATATGCCCTGTTAGTAGTGTCTATGGTGAGGTCTCAAATGGCACCCTATTCCTCATGAAGTGCACTACATAGGGAACGGGAAGCCGTTTGGGACGCGACCCTACGTGTGGTCTGTTTTGTCTCAGTGACGCCCCCCTAGCAGTAGTCTATAGTGAGGCAGATAAACTCCTGAATACATTTCCTGTACTGCTGTTCAGTGGGAGATTGACCTGGCTGACCCAACGGACCCTCCGTCTCGCGCATCTCCTCGTTCATCCGCGCTAACCGCAACCTGGGAGAGAGACGGGGAGAAATGAGGGGGGAGGGAGGGGGGAGAGGATGGCAGAGCGACGGAGGGAGGAGAGGGGGAGAAATGAGGGGGGAGGGAGGGGGAGAGGGAGGGAGGGAGGGGGAGGGAGGAGATGGGGAGAAATGAGGGGGGAGGGAGGGGGAGAGAGGAGAAGGGGAGAAATGAGGGGGGAGGGAGGGGGAGAGGAGGGAGGGAGGGGGAGGGAGGAGATGGGGAGAAATGAGGGGGGAGGGAGGGGGAGAGAGGAGAAGGGGAGAAATGAGGGGGGAGGGAGGGGGAGAGGAGGGAGGGAGGGGGAGGGAGGAGATGGGGAGAAATGAGGGGGGAGGGAGGGGGAGAGGAGGGAGGGGGGGGAGGAGAAGGGGAGAAGGAAAACACAGAACAACATTAGCCTTTTGGTTTGATAGAGGTAATGGTAACATAAGGTGAATGTTTGTCTAAGGTTTGTGTGTGTTCAGAGAATGGTACAGCGTTGTGGAGCCACTTGCAGTGAAACGATGTCTGTGTTAAAGTGCATCTAAACTGAATATCACCTAGCTAGCTTCATCCACAGTGGAGCCACTCACAGTGCACCTTAACTGAATATCACCTAGCTAGCTTCATCCACAGTGGAGCCACTCACAGTGCACCTTAACTAAATATCACCTAGCTAGCTTCATCCACAGTGGAGCCACTCACAGTGCATCTTAACTAAATATCACCTAGCTAGCTTCATCCACAGTGGAGCCACTCACAGTGCATCTAAACTGAATATCACCTAGCTAGCTTCATCCACAGTGGAGCCACTCACAGTGCATCTTAACTGAATATCACCTAGCTAGCTTCATCCACAGTGGAGCCACTCACAGTGCACCTTAACTAAATATCACCTAGCTAGCTTCATCCACAGTGGAGCCACTCACAGTGCATCTTAACTAAATATCACCTAGCTAGCTTCATCCACAGTGGAGCCACTCACAGTGCATCTTAACTGAATATCACCTAGCTAGCTTCATCCACAGTGGAGCCACTCACAGTGCACCTTAACTAAATATCACCTAGCTAGCTTCATCCACAGTGGAGCCACTCACAGTGCATCTTAACTGAATATCACCTAGCTAGCTTCATCCACAGTGGAGCCACTCACAGTGCATCTTAACTGAATATCACCTAGCTAGCTTCATCCACAGTGGAGCCACTCACAGTGCATCTTAACTGAATATCACCTAGCTAGCTTCATCCACAGTGGAGCCACTCACAGTGCACCTTAACTAAATATCACCTAGCTAGCTTCATCCACAGTGGAGCCACTCACAGTGCATCTTAACTGAATATCACCTAGCTAGCTTCATCCACAGTGGAGCCACTCACAGTGCATCTTAACTGAATATCACATAGCTAGCTTCATCCACAGTGGAGCCACTCACAGTGCACCTTAACTAAATATCACCTAGCTAGCTTCATCCACAGTGGAGCCACTCACAGTGCATCTTAACTAAATATCACCTAGCTAGCTTCATCCACAGTGGAGCCACTCACAGTGCATCTAAACTGAATATCACCTAGCTAGCTTCATCCACAGTGGAGCCACTCACAGTGCATCTTAACTGAATATCACCTAGCTAGCTTCATCCACAGTGGAGCCACTCACAGTGCATCTTAACTGAATATCACCTAGCTAGCTTCATCCACAGTGGAGCCACTCACAGTGCATCTTAACTGAATATCACCTAGCTAGCTTCATCCACAGTGGAGCCACTCACAGTGCATCTAAACTGAATATCACCTAGCTAGCTTCATCCACAGTGGAGCCACTCACAGTGCATCTAAACTGAATATCACCTAGCTAGCTTCATCCACAGTGGAGCCACTCACAGTGCATCTTAACTAAATATCACCTAGCTAGCTTCATCCACAGTGGAGCCACTCACAGTGCATCTTAACTAAATATCACCTAGCTAGCTTCATCCACAGTGGAGCCACTCACAGTGCATCTTAACTGAATATCACCTAGCTAGCTTCATCCACAGTGGAGCCACTCACAGTGCATCTTAACTGAATATCACATAGCTAGCTTCATCCACAGTGGAGCCACTCACAGTGCATCTTAACTGAATATCACATAGCTAGCTTCATCCACAGTGGAGCCACTCACAGTGCATCTTAACTAAATATCACCTAGCTAGCTTCATCCACAGTGGAGCCACTCACAGTGCATCTTAACTGAATATCACCTAGCTAGCTTCATCCACAGTGGAGCCACTCACAGTGCATCTTAACTAAATATCACATAGCTAGCTTCATCCACAGTGGAGCCACTCACAGTGCATCTTAACTGAATATCACCGAGCCACGCTAGCTTCATCCACAGTGGAGCCACTCACAGTGCATCTTAACTGAATATCACAGAGCCATGCTAGCTTCATCCACAGTGGAGCCGCTCACAGTGCACCCAACTCCAACTCATGTCGCCCAACGCTTCCCCACCCACTTCGTTTCTCATAGCTTTTCTTCCATTGAGAATGAACGGCTTCCGTTGTTTCATCGCGTTTCATCGCCCCACGTCATCTAAGATGCACCGTTAGTCGCCTGGACAACCATGCTCAGGGGGTGTGTGTTTGTTTGACTCACAGTGTAACGATGTCTGCGTTAGCGGCCTGGACAGCCAGGCTCAGAGGGTCATGACCTTCCTCATCTACCTCCGTCTGACAAGCCCCTCTCTTCAGGAACAAACACACCTGACTAGAGAGAGAGAGAGAAGAGAGAAGAGAGAAGAGAGAAGAGAGAGAGAGAGAGAGAGAGAGAGAGAGAGAATTAGGCCAATAGCCGATAATTATAAAAGTTAATTAGCAGGTATCCGCTCACCAACCAAGAATTCACAAAATGGGACAAACACCAAATTGAGACTCTGCATGCAGAATTCTGCAAAAACATCCCCCGTGTACAACGTAGAACACCAAATAATGCATGCAGAGCAGAATTAGGCCGAAACCCGCTAATTATCAAAATCCAGAAAAGAGCCGTTAAATTCTACAACCACCTAAAAGGAAGCGATTCCCAAACCTTCCATAACAAAGCCATCACCTACAGAGAGATGAACCTGGAGAAGAGTCCCCTAAGCAAGCTGGTCCTGGGGCTCTGCTCACAAACACAAACACACCCCACAGAGCCCCAGGACAGCAACACAATTAGACCCTACCAAATCATGAGAAAACAAAAAGATCATGACTTGACACATTTGAAAGAATTAACAAAAAAACAGAGCAAACTAGAATGTTATCTGTCAATAAACAGAGAGTACACAGTGGCAGAATACCTGACCACTGTGACTGACCCAAACTTAAGGAAAGCTTTGACTATGTACATACTCAGTGAGCATAGCCTTGCTATTGAGAAAGGCCGCCATAGGCAGTCCTGGCTCTCAAGAGAAGACAGGCTATGTGCTCACTGCCCACAAAATGAGGTGGAAACTGAGCTGCACTTCCTGACCTCCTGACAAATGTATGACCATATTAGGGACACATATGTCCCTCAGATTACACAGACCCACATATATTTAAAAAAGAAACCCAATTTTGATAAACTCCCATATCTACTGGGTGAAATACCACAGTGTGATAAACTCCCATATCTACTGGGTGAAATACCACAGTGTGATAAACTCCTATATCTACTGGGTGAAATACCACAGTGTGATAAACTCCCATATCTACTGGGTGAAATACCACAGTGTGATAAACTCCTATATCTACTGGGTGAAATACCACAGTGTGATAAACTCCCATATCTACTGGGTGAAATACCACAGTGTGATAAACTCCCATATCTACTGGGTGAAATACCACAGTGTGATAAACTCCCATATCTACTGGGTGAAATACCAGTGTGATAAACTCCCATATCTACTGGGTGAAATACCAGTGTGATAAACTCCCATATCTACTGGGTGAAATACCAGTGTGATAAACTCCCATATCTACTGGGTGAAATACCACAGTGTGTCATCACAGCAGCAAGATGTGTGAATTGTTGCCACAAGAAAAGGGCAACTAGTGAAGAACAAACACCATTGTAAATACAACTCATATTTATGTTTATTTATTTTCCCTTTTGTACTTTAACCATTTGCACATCGTTACAACACTGTATATATATACATAATATGACATTTAAAATGTCTTTATTCTTTTGGAACTTTTGTGAGTGTAATGTTTACTGTTCATTTTTTATTGGTTATTTCACTTTTGTTTAATCTATTTCACTTGCTTTGGCAAAGTAAACATATGTTTCCCATACCAATAAAGCCCCTGAAATTTAGAGAGAGAGAGAGAGAGAGAGAGAGAGAGAGAGAGAGAGAGAGAGAGAGAGAGAGAGAGAGAGAGAGAGAGAGAGAGAGAGAGAGAGAGAGAGAGAGAGAGAGAGAGAGAGAGAGAGAGAGAGAGAGAGAGAGAGAGAGAGAGAGAGAGAGAGAGAGAGAGAGAGAGAGAGAATGAATGTCTCTTACCCTGTATGTCCCAGGTATGTAGCATGCTGGAGGGGTCCTCTCCCCCTGATGTCCCTCTGGTTCACATCAGCCCCATTCTGCAGCAGGAACTCACAGGCTATCAGAGACCCCTGTCAGAGAGAAAA
This sequence comes from Salvelinus namaycush, assembly GCF_016432855.1. NCBI lineage: Eukaryota > Metazoa > Chordata > Actinopteri > Salmoniformes > Salmonidae > Salvelinus > Salvelinus namaycush. The sequence continues at coordinate 3,900 of NW_024060738.1, read as the reverse complement.
GGAGGGAGAGAGAGTGAAAGGGACAGAAAAAGTGTTAAAACTTATCTTGATCACAATCACTGCCTGTATTTATATATCAGCTTGTGTATATCAGCATGTGTATGTATAGTGTGTGTATCTATAGTGTGTATCTCACCCCTGCCTGTATAGTGTGTGTATCTATAGTGTGTATCTCACCCCTGCCTGTATAGTGTGTGTATCTATAGTGTGTATCTCACCCCTGCCTGTATAGTGTGTGTATCTATAGTGTGTATCTCACCCCTGCCTGTATAGTGTGTGTATCTATAGTGTGTATCTCACCCCTGCCTGTATAGTGTGTGTATCTATAGTGTGTATCTCACCCCTGCCTGTATAGTGTGTGTATCTATAGTGTGTATCTCACCCCTGCCTGTATAGTGTGTGTATCTATAGTGTGTATCTCACCCCTGCCTGTATAGTGTGTGTATCTATAGTGTGTATCTCACCCCTGCCTGTATAGTGTGTGTATCTATAGTGTGTATCTCACCCCTGCCTGTATAGTGTGTGTATCTATAGTGTGTATCTCACCCCTGCCTGTATAGTGTGTGTATCTATAGTGTGTATCTCACCCCTGCCTGTATAGTGTGTGTATCTATAGTGTGTATCTCACCCCTGCCTGTATAGTGTGTGTATCTATAGTGTGTATCTCACCCCTGCCTGTATAGTGTGTGTATCTATAGTGTGTATCTCACCCCTGCCTGTATAGTGTGTGTATCTATAGTGTGTATCTCACCCCTGCCACGGCCTCTATGAGCGGGGTCTTTCCCTCCTCCTCATCGCTGGCAGAGCGGACGTCTGCCCCGTGCGCCAGCGCCTCGGCCATGAGTGGCAGGTTGTGTAGCCGTGACGACCGGTAGAGCAACGCCCCCGGGGGGAGGGGCTCCTCAGGGACTGACCTCGCCTCCTGCTCTATCTCCACCTCCCCACTAGACTCCTCCTCTTCTGACTCACCCTCACACTCTGTTGGTAGGGGGAGGGGGGAGACAGAAGGGCAGAGAGTGTGGGGTGGTGGAGAGAGAGAGAGAGAGAGTTAGTTCATTTGGAATTTGCCAAAGTTCTCTGAAATAGGACAAGCGTTATCACTTGGATAGTCCACAATCTTAAACACACACACACACACACACACACACACACACACACACACACACACACACACACACACACACACACACACACACACACACACACACACACACACACACACACACACACACACACACACACACACAGTTCCACTGACCCTCCTCTGTGACGCTGTCCACCACTGAGCCAAACATCAGGACATCAGTGCTGCCGTCTGTACTGCCTCCCAGCCCACTGTCGCTGCTCAGACCTGTAGGGCCGACCAACGCCAAGCCACGGACACGTTAGTCACCACTAACATCCCACCTCCACCTAACAGTTACCACACCACCTCCATTAACCCCACATCCCAACCCCTAAAACAACCTCCCCTCTGGCCCAAAACCAGCCCTCAGTCCTCAGCCCCGCCATCTAACCTACTACCCTCTAAAGCCCCATTCCACCCAAACCTACCCTTCCATAAACCTGCTCTCCCTCCTGTTGGTCGTGGGGGGGGAGACAGAGAGAGACAGAGACAGAGACAGAGAGAGAGACAGAGAGAGAGAGAGAGAGAGAGAGAGAGAGAGAGAGAGAGAGAGAGAGAGAGAGAGAGAGAGAGAGAGAGAGAGAGACTTCATGGTTGGTACTGTAATGTGAGTCTGGTCAGACTTACTGGTTGGTACTGTAATGTGAGTCTGGTCTAACTTACTGGTTGGTACTGTAATGTGAGTCTGGTCTAACTTACTGGTTGGTACTGTAATGTGAGTCTGGTCAGACTTACTGGTTGGTACTGTACTGTGAGTCTGGTCCGACTTACTGGTTGGTACTGTAATGTGAGTCTGGTCAGACTTACTGGTTGGTACTGTAATGTGAGTCTGGTCTGACTTACTGGTTGGTACTGTAATGTGAGTCTGGTCCGACTTACTGGTTGGTACTGTAATGTGAGTCTGGTCTGACTTACTGGTTGGTACTGTAATGTGAGTCTGGTCCGACTTACTGGTTGGTACTGTAATGTGAGTCTGGTCTGACTTACTGGTTGGTACTGTAATGTGAGTCTGGTCTGACTTACTGGTTGGTACTGTAATGTGAGTCTGGTCTGACCTACTGGTTGGTACTGTACTGTGAGTCTGGTCTGACTTACTGGTTGGTACTGTAATGTGAGTCTGGTCTGACTTACTGGTTGGTACTGTAATGTGAGTCTGGTCTGACTTACTGGTTGGTACTGTAATGTGAGTCTGGTCAGACTTACTGGTTGGTACCGTAATGTGAGTCTGGTCAGACTTACTGGTTGGTACCGTAATGTGAGTCTGGTCTGACTTACTGGTTGGTACTGTAATGTGAGTCTGGTCTGACTTACTGGTTGGTACTGTAATGTGAGTCTGGTCAGACTTACTGGTTGGTACTGTAATGTGAGTCTGGTCAGACTTACTGGTTGGTACTGTAATGTGAGTCTGGTCTGACTTACTGGTTGGTACTGTAATGTGAGTCTGGTCTGACTTACTGGTTGGTACTGTAATGTGAGTCTGGTCAGACTTACTGGTTGGTACCGTAATGTGAGTCTGGTCTGACTTACTGGTTGGTACTGTACTGTGAGTCTGGTCTGACTTACTGGTTGGTACTGTACTGTGAGTCTGGTCTGACTTACTGGTTGGTACTGTAATGTGAGTCTGGTCTGACTTCCTGCGAGGGTGTCTGCTGGTGTCGAAGTAGGAGAAGAGGTTGTCAATCTCATCAGGACAGAACAGAGAGTCACGCCGGAGCTTAGCAACCGCTGCAGCTGACAGAACAACGAGGAGATCAGTTAACACAAGTGATATTGATTCTAAATTCACCAAGAGGATCTGTGATATGTACGCTTTCCACCAGACTGATGTACCATAGTGACTGATGTACCATAGTGACTGATGCACCATAGTGACTGATGTACCATAGTGACTGATGTACCATAGTGACTGATGCACCATAGTGACTGATGTACCATAGTGACTGATGCACCATAGTGACTGATGCACCATAGTGACTGATGTACCATCCTGACCGATGTACCATAGTGACTGATGTACCATAGTGACTGATGTACCATAGTGACTGATGTACCATAGTGACTGATGTACCATAGTGACTGATGTACCATAGTTACTGATGTACCATAGTGACTGATGTACCATAGTGACTGATGTACCATCCTGACCGATGTACCATAGCGACCGATGTACCATAGTGACTGATGTACCATCCTGACCGAAGTACCATAGTGACTGATGCACCATAGTGACTGATGTACCATAGTGACTGATGTACCATAGTGACTGATGTACCATAGTGACTGATGCACCATAGTGACCGATGCACCATAGTGACCGATGCACCATAGTGACCGATGCACCATAGTGACCGATGCACCATAGTGACCGATGCACCATAGTGACCGATGCACCATAGTGACCGATGTACCATAGTGACCGATGCACCATAGTGACCGATGCACCATAGTGACCGATGTACCATAGTGACTGATGCACCATAGTGACTGATGCACCATAGTGACTGATGTACCATAGTGACTGATGTACCATAGTGACTGATGCACCATAGTGACTGATGTACCATAGTGACCGATGCACCATAGTGACCGATGCACCATAGTGACCGATGCACCATAGTGACCGATGCACCATAGTGACCGATGCACCATAGTGACCGATGTACCATAGTGACTGATGCACCATAGTGACTGATGCACCATAGTGACTGATGTACCATAGTGACTGATGCACCATAGTGACTGATGTACCATAGTGACTGATGTACCGTCCTGAC
>NW_024060737.1:0-21385 GCF_016432855.1 Salvelinus namaycush | reverse complement strand
CTCAAACAGCAGAAACCCAGCCTAAAACCTAAACAGCAGAAACCCAGCCTAAAACCTAAACAGCAGAAACCCAGCCTAAAACCTAAACAGCAGAAACCCAGCCTAAAACCTAAACAGCAGAAACCCAGCCTAAAACCTAAACAGCAGAAACCCAGCCTAAAACCTAAACAGCAGAAACCCAGCCTAAAACCTAAACAGCAGAAACCCAGCCTAAAACCTAAACAGCAGAAACCCAGCCTAAAACCTAAACAGCAGAAACCCAGCCTAAAACCTAAACAGCAGAAACCCAGCCTAAAACCTAAACAGCAGAAACCCAGCCTAAAACCTAAACAGCAGAAACCCAGCCTAAAACCACAAACAGCAGAAACCCAGCCTAAAACCTCAACAGCAGAAACCCAGCCTAAAACCCAAACAGCAGAAACCCAGCCTAAAACCTCAACAGCAGAAACCCAGCCTAAAACCTCAACAGCAGAAACCCAGCCTAAAACCTAAACAGCAGAAACCCAGCCTAAAACCTCAAACAGCAGAAACCCAGCCTAAAACCTAAACAGCAGAAACACAGCTTAAAACCTAAACAGCAGAAACCCAGCCTAAAACCTAAACAGCAGAAACCCAGCCTAAAACCTCAACAGCAGAAACCCAGCCTAAAACCCCAAACAGCAGAAACCCAGCTTAAAACCTAAACAGCAGAAACCCAGCCTAAAACCTAAACAGCAGAAACCCAGCCTAAAACCCCAAACAGCAGAAACCCAGCTTAAAACCTAAACAGCAGAAACCCAGCCTAAAACCTAAACAGCAGAAACCCAGCCTAAAACCTAAACAGCAGAAACCCAGCCTAAAACCTAAACAGCAGAAACCCAGCCTAAAACCTCAAACAGCAGAAACCCAGCCTAAAACCTCAAACAGCAGAAACCCAGCCTAAAACCTAAACAGCAGAAACCCAGCTTAAAACCTCAAACAGCAGAAACCCAGCTTAAAACCCCAAACAGCAGAAACCCAGCCTAAAACCTAAACAGCAGAAACCCAGCCTAAAACCTAAACAGCAGAAACCCAGCTTAAAACCTAAACAGCAGAAACCCAGCTTAAAACCTAAACAGCAGAAACCCAGCTTAAAACCCCAAACAGCAGAAACCCAGCCTAAAACCTAAACAGCAGAAACCCAGCCTAAAACCTAAACAGCAGAAACCCAGCCTAAAACCTAAACAGCAGAAACCCAGCCTAAAACCTAAACAGCAGAAACCCAGCCTAAAACCTCAAACAGCAGAAACCCAGCTTAAAACCTAAACAGCAGAAACCCAGCCTAAAACCTAAACAGCAGAAACCCAGCCTAAAACCTAAACAGCAGAAACCCAGCCTAAAACCTAAACAGCAGAAACCCAGCCTAAAACCTCAAACGGCAGAAACCCAGCCTAAAACCTAAACAGCAGAAACCCAGCCTAAAACCTAAACAGCAGAAACCCAGCCTAAAACCTAAACAGCAGAAACCCAGCCTAAAACCTCAAACAGCAGAAACCCAGCTTAAAACCTAAACAGCAGAAACCCAGCCTAAAACCCCAAACAGCAGAAATCCAGCCTAAAACCTCAAACAGCAGAAACCCAGCCTAAAACCTCAACAGCAGAAACCCAGCCTAAAACCTAAACAGCAGAAACCCAGCCTAAAACCTCAAACAGCAGAAACCCAGCCTAAAACTTAAACAGCAGAAACCCAGCCTAAAACCTAAACAGCAGAAACCCAGCTTAAAACCTAAACAGCAGAAATCCAGCCTAAAACCTAAACAGCAGAAACCCAGCTTAATACCTAAACAGCAGAAACCCAGCCTAAAACCTAAACAGCAGAAACCCAGCCTAAAACCTCAAACAGCAGAAACCCAGCCTAAAACCTAAACAGCAGAAACCCAGCCTAAAACCTAAACAGCAGAAACCCAGCCTAAAACCTAAACAGCAGAAACCCAGCCTAAAACCTAAACAGCAGAAACCCAGCCTAAAACCCTAAACAGCAGAAACCCAGCTTAAAACCTAAACAGCAGAAACCCAGCCTAAAACCTAAACAGCAGAAACCCAGCCTAAAACCCCAAACAGCAGAAACCCAGCCTAAAACCTCAACAGCAGAAACCCAGCCTAAAACCCAAACAGCAGAAACCCAGCCTAAAACCTCAACAGCAGAAACCCAGCCTAAAACCTCAACAGCAGAAACCCAGCCTAAAACCTAAACAGCAGAAACCCAGCCTAAAACCTCAAACAGCAGAAACCCAGCCTAAAACCTAAACAGCAGAAACCCAGCTTAAAACCTAAACAGCAGAAACACAGCTTAAAACCTAAACAGCAGAAACCCAGCCTAAAACCTAAACAGCAGAAACCCAGCCTAAAACCTCAACAGCAGAAACCCAGCCTAAAACCCCAAACAGCAGAAACCCAGCTTAAAACCTAAACAGCAGAAACCCAGCCTAAAACCTAAACAGCAGAAACCCAGCCTAAAACCCCAAACAGCAGAAACCCAGCTTAAAACCTAAACAGCAGAAACCCAGCTTAAAACCTCAAACAGCAGAAACCCAGCTTAAAACCTAAACAGCAGAAACCCAGCTTAAAACCCCAAACAGCAGAAACCCAGCCTAAAACCTAAACAGCAGAAACCCAGCCTAAAACCTAAACAGCAGAAACCCAGCCTAAAACCTAAACAGCAGAAACCCAGCTTAAAACCTAAACAGCAGAAACCCAGCCTAAAACCTAAACAGCAGAAACCCAGCTTAAAACCTCAAACAGCAGAAACCCAGTTTAAAACCTAAACAGCAGAAACCCAGCTTAAAACCTAAACAGCAGAAACCCAGCCTAAAACCTCAAACAGCAGAAACCCAGCCTACAACCTAAACAGCAGAAACCCAGCTTAAAACCTAAACAGCAGAAACCCAGCCTAAAACCTAAACAGCAGAAACCCAGCCTAAAACCCAAACAGCAGAAACCCAGCCTAAAACCTAAACAGCAGAAACCCAGCTTAAAACCTAAACAGCAGAAACCCAGCCTAAAACCCAAACAGCAGAAACCCAGCCTAAAACCTAAACAGCAGAAACCCAGCCTAAAACCTCAAACAGCAAGCAATGCAGATGTCGAAGCACTCATGCCTTTTTGCCCTTCCGACAATCCTACTCCATTTTTATACTCCTGGTCTGTGTTCCAAATGGCTCCATATTCCCTATATACAGTAGTACACTACTTTTTAAAAGAGCCTTATGGGCCATAGTCAAAAGTGATGCACTATAAAGGGAATATGATGCCATTTGGAACACACCCCTTTTCTGAGGGAGTAAAAAGGTTCTAACGGACATGACAGAATTAAAACCTGGCAGGCCAACGTGTGACGTTCATTTAATGTCAATCAAACTGATCGGTAAGCATTCTTTAGCACAGAATATTGGCTAGCTATCGCAGTGGTAAAACAAATCCCTTCATGTTTCAAGTACATTTTTATATATATATATATATATTGGACAACAAACTGAAGTGGAAAACATATGACACCTGCTGAACAATCAGTTCCATCAAGGAGAAGTCCTGCTGAACAATCAGAGGCATGAAGGAGAAGTCCTGCTGAACACTCAGAGCGATGAAGGAAAAGTCCTGCTGAACACTCAGAGCGATGAAGGAAAAGTCCTGCTGAACACTCAGAGCGATGAAGGAAAAGTCCTGCTGAACACTCAGAGCGATGAAGGAAAAGTCCTGCTGAACAATCAGAGGCATGAAGGAGAAGTCCTGCTGAACAATCAGAGCGATGAAGGAAAAGTCCTGCTGAACACTCAGAGCCATGAAGGTGAAGTCCTGCTGAACACTCAGAGCCATGAAGGAAAAGTCCTGCTGAACACTCAGAGCGATGAAGGAAAAGTCCTGCTGAACACTCAGAGCCATGAAGGTGAAGTCCTGCTGAACACTCAGAGCCATGAAGGAAAAGTCCTGCTGAACACTCAGAGCCATGAAGGAAAAGTCCTGCTGAACACTCAGAGCCATGAAGGTGAAGTCCTGCTGAACACTCAGAGCCATGAAGGAAAAGTCCTGCTGAACACTCAGAGCCATGAAGGTGAAGTCCTGCTAAACACTCAAAGCTGAACAATCAAGGAGAAGTCATGCTGAACACTCAGAGCCATCAAGGAGAAGTCCTGCTGAACACTCAGAAACATCAAGGAGATGTCCTGCTGAACACTCAGAGTCACGAAGGAGTAGTCCTGCTGAACACTCAGAAACATCAAGGAGAAGTCTTTAGCTCTATAGATCTAGACGTTGACTTATTCATCATACTGTCTTTGAACTGTTTTCAATCTTTTTTTCTCTCTGTGAACATCTGTGCAGTGGCTGATTTCTCCCCTCTCCACAATTCCACCATGACATGCAATCTGGCATGGAGGTATAGAGGCATGGAGGAGGGGAGAGGGGAGGAGAAAAGAGGAAAGAGAGAGTAGAGGAGAAGAGAGGAAGGGAGAGGAGAGCAGTGGCGTGTATTCATGGATCCCAAAAAATTGAAAAAAACATAAAATAAACTATCTTTCGCCTCTCTGTGTTTCATAATTTTCCTTCAATTCACAAGAGGCTGAATGTATCTAAATGGAGAAAGCATCTGAGCAAAACAGCGCCCCTCTGTCTCTTTAAGTGTAGCCCATCTATCTGATGTTGTCTGATCAAAAATATTATGACATTGTTGCCGCCGTAGCATTGAATGCAAGGGAAGCCAGCGAGCATTTGGCATCCCTTGATAAAAAATAAATAATAATAATAGCCAATCAACGTCGAGTTTAGGGTTGTTATGGTGACTGTATTACTGCCACATCAGCGGTCACGAGTCATGATCACAGTCAAATTCCACATGACTGTTTAGTCACTGTAATCAGGCTTCTCCAAGCTCTGATGCTGCTGATGGTAATTAGTAGCCTACCAAACTTGCTAACTGTCTGGTACTCAGCACTCTATCGTCCCTCTAATCACTCTGACATCAATGCAGATGTAATGGGAAAACTAATCAAACACTTCTGAGTCCATGAGCTCATGTTTGCGCAAAATTTCTATAGGCTATGCAATTGCACAAGAAAACAGAGTGATGGCCTCTATTAAAAAGAGGAGGATCCCCTCAGCGTTCTATAGGTTAGACCTACTATATTTATTTCTCAACTTTCCTAATATTAAGCACATTGCTTCTCTTTACAACAGCAGTATGGCCTACCAGGCTGGCATGAAAATGAACCACGGCAAAAGCGTCCTCCATTCGCTATTTAAATGCATAGATGACAAGTAACTGGCATACACAGGTGGTGCGGTGCGTGAGTTTCAAGTTTGGGGAAGGTAATTTTCACCATAAAAATGCAACATTATAATAAAACATTACGTGCATAATCACATTTGCAGTTACTTTTGATCATCAAGGACATCAACCACCCGAGCCAAGGCCTGTTCCCACCGCTATCATCCAGAAGGCGAGGTCAGTAAAGGTACATCAAAGCTGGAACCGAGAGACTGAAAAACAGCTTCTATCTCAAAGCCATCAGACTGTTAAACGTCCATCACTAGCACATTAGAGGCTGCTGCCTATATGCATAGACTAGAAATCACTGGCCACTTTAAGGAATGGAACACTAGTCACTTTAATAATGTTTACATATCTGGCATTACTCATCTCATATGTATATACAGTACTATATTCTGTACTATTCTACGGTATCTTAGCCACTTAATAATGTTTACATATCTGGCATTACTCATCTCATATGTATATACAGTACTATATTCTGTACTATTCTACAGTATCTTAGCCACTTAATAATGTTTACATATCTGGCATTACTCATCTCATATGTATATACAGTACTATATTCTGTACTATTCTACGGTATCTTAGCCACTTAATAATGTTTACATATCTGACATTACTCATCTCATATGTATATACTGTATTCTATACTTTGCTACTGTATCTTAGTCCATTCCGATCTGACATCGCTCGTCCATATATGTACCAATCAAGAAAAATTATGTGAACCCTTTGGAATTACCTGAATTTCTGCATAAATTGGTCATTCAGTTTGATCTTCATCTAAGTCACAGCAATAAAATAACACAGTCTGCTTAAACTAAAAACACAAACAATGATACTTTTTTCATTGAACACACCGTGTAAACATTCACAGTGCAGGGTGGGAAAAGTTTGTGAACCCGAGGATTCAATAACTGGTTGACCCTCCTTTGGCAGCAATAACCTCAACCAAACATTTTTTGTAGTTGCAGATCAGACCTGCACAACAGCCAGGAGGAATTTTGGACCATTCCTCTTTACAAAACTGTTTCAGTTCAAGACTATTCTTGGGATGTCTGGTGTTAACAGCTTTCTTGAGGTCATGCCACAGCATCTCAAATCGGGTTGAGGTCAGGACTGACTGGGCCACTCCAGAAGGCGTATTTTCTTCTGTTGAAGCCATTCTGTTGTTGATTTACTTCTGTGTTTTGGGTCATTGTCCTGTTGCATCACCCAACTTCTGTTGAGCTTCAATTGGCGGAAAGATAGCCTTACATTCTCCTGCAAAATGTCTTGATAATCTTGGGAAGTCATTTTTCCGTCGATGATAGCAAGCTGTCCAGGCCCTGAGGCAGCAAAGCAGCCCCAAACCATGACACTCCCTCCACCATACTTTACAGTTGGAATGAGGTTTTGATGTTGGTGTGCTGTGCCTTTTTTTCTCCACACATAGTGTTGTGTGTTCCTTCCAAACAACACAACTTTTGTTTCATCTGTCCACAGAATATTTTGCCAGTAGCGCTGTGGCACATCCAGGTGCTCTTTTGCAAACTTCAGACAGTAATGTTTTTTTTGGACAGCAGTGGATTTTTCCGGGGTGTCCTCCCATGAACAGTATTCTTTCTTAGTGTTTTACCTATCGTAGTCTCGTCAACAGAGATGTTAGCATGTTCCAGAGATGTCTTTAGCTGACTCTCTCGGATTCCTCTAAACCTCATTGAGCATTCTGCGCTGTGCTCTTGCAGTCATCTTTGCAGAAAATATCCTTTATATTTTATTCATCTTACGTTCAATTGTATTATTCGTTCTATAAAATAATGCCACAGAATTCTTGTCAGCAAATCTTGTCTGCTAAATGAACTAGTGTAGCCCACAGCCATATGGCATAGCCGGATCAGGGACTAACATAAGGATAACTCACAGTATGCTATTCTGATCTTCTGGAATAGATTTTCTTCATATCATGTTTCTTTACAACTGTCTAAAATAAATAATGAATTTATTGTGAAGGTGTAGGCTATGTTAAATGGATTTCTTAGACTTTTTAAAATGTAGATGTTCCAAAGGTCTGCATCAGTGGCTTGTAGGCTATGCATGGAAGCCAGGAGATGCTAAATGCGTTTATGTTAATTGCGGTCAAAATTTGTTGAAACAATGTAATGACCGCCACAGCCCTAGTTGAGCTCAATGGTCCTGGTGCACCAAAAAAAGAAGTGTCAAGGGAAGAGAATTTGGATTTGGCTTAACACCGATCACATCACATCAAAAGCAGAACGTTATTTACAAAAAAACTTGAATTGTTGCATCTCGTTGTGTTGTTGGCCTCTGGTGGCTAGCTAGCTAACATCTCGTTGTGTTGTTGGCCTCTGGTGGCTAGCTAGCTAACATCTCGTTGTGTTGTTGGCTTCTGGTGGCTAGCTAGCTAACATCTCGTTGTGTTGTTGGCCTCTGGTGGCTAGCTAGCTAACATCTCGTTGTGTTGTTGGCCTCTGGTGGCTAGCTAGCTAACATCTCGTTGTGTTGTTGGCCTCTGGTGGCTAGCTAGCTAACATCTCGTTGTGTTGTTGGCCTCTGGTGGCTAGCTAGCTAAAATCTCGTTGTGTTGTTGGCCTCTGGTGGCTAGCTAGCTAACATCTCGTTGTGTTGTTGGCCTCTGGTGTCTAGCTAGCTAAAATCTTCCCTTTCCTAAATTAGCCATGGATGGAGATATGGATTCGGACTTGTGGTTTTACTTATTTCTCCGTACTGGCCAATGATTAGAACGGTAATTCTGATCCAACCATAAATCTTTATATTTTGCCCCTGTCCCCAGAGAAGGGAGTTCTATGTGTAGCTAGATGTAGAAGGCTAATGTTAACTACCTGGCCTGACACATCGTTGCCCTGAAAAGAAGTTAGGCTAGCGAACAAGCGTTTTAGTCAAGACAAAAAAACTAAAAGTGTACACTGTATGGCAGAGTCATAGACCGTCATGAAAGATAGGAGGATGGATTTGGCGTTTCTCTATAAGTTCGGTGTCAACCGTATGCACTCACAGACACACATACATCAGTCCCTTGGACAGCCACATCATATTTGATTGGACTAAATCGTTTTTGGTATCTTTACGTTGTCACTCTATTAAACTAAGCATAGGTGATTTGATGATGTTGAAATGTTGAAATGGGGCTGGCAGCTCCTGTTTACTTAGTGGAGGCAGCTCCTGTTTACTTAGTGGAGGCAGCTCCTGTTTACTTAGTGGAGGCAGCTCCTGTTTTCTTAGTGGAGGCAGCTCCTGTTTACTTAGTGGAGGCAGCTCCTGTTTACTTAGTGGAGGCAGCTCCTGTTTTCTTAGTGGAGGCAGCTCCTGTTTTTCTTAGTGGAGGCAGCTCCTGTTTTTCTTAGTGGAGGCAGCTCCTGTTTTTCTTAGTGGAGGCAGCTCCTGTTTACTTAGTGGAGGCAGCTCCTGTTTACTTAGTGGAGGCAGCTCCTGTTTTCTTAGTGGAGGCAGCTCATGTTTACTTAGTGGAGGCAGCTCCTGTTTACTTAGTGGAGGCAGCTCCTGTTTACTTAGTGGAGGCAGCTCCTGTTTTCTTAGTGGAGGCAGCTCCTGTTTACTTAGTGGAGGCAGCTCCTGTTTACTTAGTGGAGGCAGCTCCTGTTTACTTAGTGGAGGCAGCTCCTGTTTACTTAGTGGAGGCAGCTCCTGTTTACTTAGTGGAGGCAGCTCCTGTTTACTTAGTGGAGGCAGCTCCTGTTTTCTTAGTGGAGGCAGCTCCTGTTTACTTAGTGGAGGCAGCTCCTGTTTTCTTAGTGGAGGCAGCTCCTGTTTACTTAGTGGAGGCAGCTCCTGTTTTCTCAGTCGAGGCAGCTCCTGTTTACTTAGTGGAGGCAGCTCCTGTTTTCTTAGTGGAGGCAGCTCCTGTTTACTTAGTGGAGGCAGCTCCTGTTTTCTCAGTCGAGGCAGCTCCTGTTTTCTTAGTGGAGGCAGCTCCTGTTTTCTTAGTGGAGGCAGCTCCTGTTTACTTAGTGGAGGCAGCTCCTGTTTTCTCAGTCGAGGCAGCTCCTGTTTTCTTAGTGAAGGCAGCTCCTGTTTTCTTTTTGACTTGCGGTTCTAAATCAATGGTTGTTCAGTTTTTAAAAAATGGAAACATTAACTTGCTTGACCATGCTATAGGTCATGTAACTATTTGTTACATGCAATATGCTTTGTGGACCCCACCGGACAGGTGTTGCTCTCCGGTTTTGTGATGAAACAAAGGCGTGGTTGCATTTATTCTGCCACTGTGTCTTCTTATTGTCTTGGCCTTAGGTCTATATATCACTGTGTCAAGGCATAATAACTAACAGGTTATATTATGGCTTTCTTAGGTAGAGGAGAGGGAAATGAGATGAAGAGGGAGAGGAGAGGAAGAGGAAATGGAGAGGAAGAGAGGAGGGAGAGGAAGAGGAGAGGAAGATGGAGAGGAAGAGAAGAGGAAGAGGAGTGGAGAGGGAGAGGGAAAGGAGAGGAAGAGGGAGAGGAAGAGGGAAAGTAGAGGAAGAGACAACGGAGAGGAAGAGACGAGGGAGAGGAAGAGACGAGGGAGAGGCAGAGGAGAGGAGAGGAGAGGAGAGGAGAGGAGAGGAGAGGAGAGGAGAGGAGAGGAGAGGAGAGGAGAGGAGAGGAGAGGAGAGGAAGAGGGAGATGAAGAATGATAGGAGAGGAAGAGGAAGAGAAGAGGAAGCCAAAGAGGAAGAGGAAGAGGAGAAGAGAGGAAGAGGAGAAGAGAGCAGAGGAAGAGGAAGGGGAGAGGAGAGGAGATGAATAGGAAGCAGAGGAAGAGGGAGATGAGAGGAAGGGGAAGAGGAGTGGAGAGGAAGAGGAGAGGAAGAGGGGAGGGAGTGGGAGAGGGAGAGGGAGAGAGAGAGAGAGAGAGAGAGGGAGAGGGATAGAGAGAGAGAGAGGGAGAGGAGAGGAAAAGGGAGAGGAGAGGAAGAGGGAGAGGAAAAGGAGAGGAGAAGAGGGAGTGACCTGGCTGGCCATAAACAGATGAAGGACCTCTATTTTGTTGCTGAGAATTTAATGCAAAGCAGGAAATGCAAACCTGTAGTGTATTTTAGTTTCAAAAAGGCTTCTGAAGTTAATCATGTCCACTTTCCGACCGGATTTGTCCTAACAGAAAATGTATCAACCCTTACAAAAATATTGATTAATTATAATCCAAATAATAATTCACCTTTCCTTTTGCTGCAGAATTATTTTACTATTGTACCAAACTGGCTCAAAGGAAGATCCTACATCGGTATATGGCTGATTAAAACCTCTACTTAACACCCATCCCGGATCCGGGAGCATCCTCATCAGTAAAAGCTGACTAGCATAGCCTAGCATAGCGCCACAAGTAAATAATAGCATATAAATATCATGAAATCACAAGTCCAATACAGCAAATGAAAGATAAACATCTTGTGAATCCAGCCATCATTTCCGATTTTTTAAATGTTTTACAGCGAAAACACAATATGTATTTCTATTAGCTAACCACAATAGCCAAAGACTCAACCGCATATTTTCACCATGTTTCTACCGCATAGGTAGCTATCACAAAACCGACCAAATATAGATATAATTAGTCACTAACCAAGAAACAACTTCATCAGATGACAGTCTTATAACATGTTATACAATAAATGTATGTTTTGTTCGAAAATGTGCATATTTGAGGTATAAATCATAGTTTTACATTGCAGCTACCATCAAAAATATCACCAAAGCAGCCATAATAATTACAGTGAGCAACGTGAAATAACTAAATACTCATCATAAAACATTTATGAAAAATACATGGTGTACAGCAACTGAAAGATAAAAATCTTTTGAATCCAGCCAATATTTCAGATTGTTTAAGTGTTTTACAGCGAAAACACAATATAGCGTTATATTAGCTTACCACAATAGCCAAACACACAACCGCATTTATTCACCGCATAGATAGCATTCGCAAAAACCAGCAAAAGATATAAAATTAATCACTAACCTTGACCAACTTCATCAGATGACAGTCTTATAACATCAGGTTATACAATACACTTATGTTTTGTTCGAAAATGTGCATATTTAGAGCTGCAAACCGTGGTTATACATTGTGAATATGTAGCATCGATTCACCAGAATGTCCGGAGCTATTTTGGACACTCACCTAATCTGACCAAAGAACTCATCATAAACTTTACATAAAAATACTTGTTGTATGGCAAATGAAAGATACACTGGTTCTTAATGCAACCGCCGTGTTAGATTTTTAAAAATAACTTTACCATAACATACAGCTTGCGTTATTGCGAGACAGCGCCCGCCAAAACGGCAGAGAATAGAAATAACATTTTCCACAGAAATACGAAATAACATCATAAATTGTTCTTACTTTTGTTGAGCTTCCATCAGAATCTTGTACAAGGAGTCCTAGGTCGAGAATAAATCGTTGTTTGGTTTTAGAATGTCCTTTTCTCCTGTCGAATTCGTGCCACAATGCTAGCCAATGTTGATGGCGTTCCCAGTTTCTCTCGACGCAAAGAACGGAAAACTCCAAAAGTCCAAATAAACGTTGAATAAACTGATAGAACTCGGTTGAAAAAACCTGCTTTACGATGTTATTATCACATGCATCAAATAAAATCAGAGCCGGAGATATTAGCCATGTATACCGAACGCTTATCATAAGACAATATGGAGGTGCTTCCCACGCCTTGGTAGACAAAGGAAATTCTGGACACGTCATTCCAAGAGCTCTTGTTCGACCTCAGATCAAGCTAGACACCCCATTCCACCTTCCACTGCCTGTTGACATCTAGTGGAAGGCGTATGAAGTGCATGCATATCGATAAATATTAGGCAATTGAATAGGCAGGCCCTGAAACAGAGCCTCGTTTTCAGATTTTTCACTTCCTGTCTGGAAGTTTGCTGCAAAATGAGTTCTGTTTTACTCACAGATATAATTCAAACAGTTTTAGAAACTTGAGAGTGTTTTCTATCCAATAGTAATAATAATATGCATATTGTACGATCTAGAATAGAGTACGGTGCAGTTTAATTTGGGCACGATTTTTTCCAAAGTGAAAACAGCGCCCCCCTATTGACAAGAAGTTTTAAAGCATCATGTGATGATGAAGATATTTTGTAACAATACACATGCACCTGTATCATCTGCCTGTTTGGGATGCTGAGGCTAAAGAATCATACCTGGTGAATGAGGGGGTGAAGTATACATGAGAATGGTTAGGGGTTAGGGGTCAGGGTGTCAGGGTCTTATCTGGTGAATGAGGGGGTGGAGTATACATGAGGGGGGTTAGGGGTCAAGGGCCAGGGTCTTATCTGGTGAATGTGGTTGAGGGGTATACATGAGGGGGGTTAGGGGTCAGGGTCTTACCTGGTGAATGAGGGGGTTGAGTATACATGAGAATGGTTAGCGGTCAGGGGTCAGGGTCTTACCTGGTGAATGAGGGGGTGGAGTATACATGAGGGGGGTTAGGGGTCAAGGGCCAGGGTCTTATCTGGTGAATGTGGTTGAGGGGTATACATGAGGGGGGTTAGGGGTCAGGGTCTTACCTGGTGAATGAGGGGGTTGAGTATACATGAGAATGGTTAGGGGTCAAGGGCCAGGGTCTTATCTGGTGAATGTGGTTGAGGGGTATACATGAGGGGGGTTAGGGGTCAGGGTCTTACCTGGTGAATGAGGGGGTTGAGTATACATGAGAATGGTTAGCGGTCAGGGGTCAGGGTCTTACCTGGTGAATGAGGGGGTGGAGTATACATGAGGGGGGTTAGGGGTCAAGGGCCAGGGTCTTATCTGGTGAATGTGGTTGAGGGGTATACATGAGGGGGGTTAGGGGTCAGGGTCTTACCTGGTGAATGAGGGGGTGGAGTACACATGAGCACCACTCCTTGTCCTTCCCTTACAGACACGCCTCCTCTCGTCCTCCCACTGAAAGCCCCCAGATCTGCAACATACAGCATTTACAGTTGCCAGACTATAATGTGGACACAGTTACAGGACTATAATGTAGACACAGTTACAATACTATTCTGTACACACAGTTACAATACTATAATGTACACACAGTTACAAGACTATTCTGTACACACAGTTACACAATTATTCTGTACACACAGTTACCAGGGTGGGGGACAGAGTTGTCCCAAAAAGCTTTGTAGCCAACGTAGCACAATACTTCTATTGGAAACCCAACTGCACTGCCGTGAAAGAGTAAACATTTTAAAGTTAATGTTTGAAGGTCAATATTCTATGACACACTTTAATGTCCTAACATGAAATAATAACCTGTTTAAGTTATACAAGAGCTGCTGACTCAGGTCAGAGCTCAATTGAAGACATAGAGTAGACACCTTTCCAATGGCTCTGCTTCCCACACTCTTAGAAAAAAAGGTGCTATCTAGAACCTAAAGGGGTTATTTGGCTGTCCCCATAGGAAAACCCTTTGAAAAACCCTTTTTGGTTCCAGATATAATCTTTTTGAGTTCCATATAGAACCATTTACACAGAGGGTTCTACATGGAACCCAAAAGGGTTCTAACTGGAACAAAAAAGTGTTCTTCAAAGGGTTATCCTATGGGGACAGCCAAACAACCCTTTTGGAACCCTTTTTTCTAAGAGTGCAGGGCGTGTCCAAAATGGTACCGTATTCCCTATACAGAGCACTACTTTGGACCAGAGCGTTGGAAGCACAACTTTTCGAAGAGTGTGGACAGCAGAGCCAATGGAAAGGTGTCTACTGGTTGACCCATAACAGAACTGTAATATAACTGGTTGACCCATGAGAGAGCTGTAATATAACTGGTTGATCCATAACAGAACTGTAATATAACTGGTTGATCCATGACAGAGCTGTAATATAACTGGTTGATCCATAACAGCACTGTAATATAACTGGTTGATCCATGACAGAGCTGTAATATAACTGGTTGATCCATAACAGAACTGTAATATAACTGGTTGATCCATGACAGAGCTGTAATATAACTGGTTGATCCATGACAGAGCTGTAATATAACTGGTTGACCCATGACAGCACTGTAATATAACTGGTTGACCCATGACAGCACTGTAATATAACTGGTTGATCCATGACAGAGCTGTAATATAACTGGTTGATCCATGACAGCACTGTAATATAACTGGTTGACCCATGACAGAACTGTAATATAACTGGTTGATCCATAACCGAGCTGTAATATAACTGGTTGATCCATAACAGAGCTGTAATATAACTGGTTGATCCATAACAGAACTGTAATATAACTGGTTGATCCATGACAGAGCTGTAATATAACTGGTTGATCCATGACAGAGCTGTAATATAACTGGTTGATCCATGACAGAGCTGTAATATAACTGGTTGATCCATAACAGAACTGTAATATAACTGGTTGATCCATGACAGAACTGTAATATAACTGGTTGATCCATAACAGTACTGTAATATAACTGGTTGATCCATAACAGAACTGTAATATAACTGGTTGATCCATAACAGAACTGTAATATAACTGGTTGATCCATAACAGAGCTGTAATATAACTGGTTGATCCATGACAGAGCTGTAATATAACTGGTTGATCCATGACAGAGCTGTAATATAACTGGTTGATCCATAACAGCACTGTAATATAACTGGTTGATCCATGACAGAACTGTAATATAACTGGTTGATCCATGTCAGAGCTGTAATATAACTGGTTGATCCATGACAGAGCTGTAATATAACTGGTTGATCCAAAACAGCACTGTAATATAACTGGTTGATCCATAACAGAGCTGTATATAACTGGTTGATCATTGACATAACTGTAATATAACTGGTTGATCCATGACAGCACTGTAATATAACTGGTTGACCCATGACAGAACTGTAATATAACAGGTTGATCCATAACAGAGCTGTAATATAACTGGTTGATCCATGACAGAACTGTAATATAACTGGTTGATCCATGACAGCACTGTAATATAACTGGTTGATCCATAACAGCACTGTAATATAACTGGTTGATCCATGACAGAGCTGTAATATAACTGGTTGATCCATGAGAGAACTGTATATAACTGATTGATCCATGACATAACTGTAATATAACTGGTTGATCCATGACAGAACTGTATATAACTGGTTGATCCAAGACAAGACTGTAATATAACTGGTTGATCCATAACAGAACTGTAATATAACTGGTTGATCCATGACAGAACTGTAATATAACTGGTTGATCCATAACAGCACTGTAATATAACTGGTTGATCCATGACAGAGCTGTAATATAACTGGTTGATCCATGACAGAGATGTAATATAACTGGTTGATCCATAACAGAACTGTAATATAACTGGTTGATCCATGACAGAGCTGTAATATAACTGGTTGATCCATAACAGAACTGTAATATAACTGGTTGATCCATGTCAGAGCTGTAATATAACTGGTTGATCCATAACAGCACTGTAATATAACTGGTTGATCCATGTCAGAGCTGTAATATAACTGGATGATCCATAACAGAACTGTAATATAACTGGTTGATCCATAAGAGCTGTAATATAAATGGTTGATCCATAACAGAACTGTAATATAACTGGTTGATCCATGACATAACTGTAATATAACTGGTTGATCCATAACAGAACTGTAATATAACTGGTTGATCCATGTCAGAACTCTAATATAACTGGTTGATCTATAACAGAACTGTAATATAACTGGTTGATCCATGACATAACTGTAATATAACTGATTGATCCATGTCAGAACTGTAATATAACTGGTTGATCCATAACAGAACTGTAATATAACTTGTTGATCCATAACAGAGCTGTAATATAACTGGTTGATCCATGACAGAGCTGTAATATAACTGGTTGATCCATGACAGAGCTGTAGTATAACTGGTTGATCCATGAGAGAACTGTATATAACTGATTGATCCATGACATAACTGTAATATAACTGGTTGATCCATGACAGAACTGTATATAACTGGTTGATCCAAGACAAGACTGTAATATAACTGGTTGATCCATAACAGAACTGTAATATAACTGGTTGATCCATGACAGAACTGTAATATAACTGGTTGATCCATAACAGCACTGTAATATAACTGGTTGATCATTGACATAACTGTAATATAACTGGTTGATCCATGACAGCACTGTAATATAACTGGTTGACCCATGACAGAACTGTAATATAACTGGTTGATCCATGAGAGAACTGTATATAACTGATTGATCCATGACATACCTGTAATATAACTGGTTGATCCATGACAGAACTGTATATAACTGGTTGATCAAAGACAAGACTATAATATAACTGGTTGATCCATAACAGAACTGTAATATAACTGGTTGATCCATGACAGAACTGTAATATAACTGGTTGATCCATGACAGAACTGTAATATAACTGGTTGATCCATAACAGAACTGTAATATAACTGGTTGATCCATGACAGAACTGTAATATAACTGGTTGATCCATGACAGAACTGTAATATAACTGGTTGATCCATAACAGAACTGTAATATAACTGGTTGATCCATGACAGAACTGTAATATAACTGGTTGATCCATAACAGCACTGTAATATAACTGGTTGATCCATAACAGAACTGTAATATAACTGGTTGATCCATAACAGAGCTGTAATATAACTGGTTGATCCATGACAGAGCTGTAATATAACTGGTTGATCCATGACAGAGCTGTAATATAACTGGTTGATCCATAACAGCACTGTAATATAACTGGTTGATCCATGACAGAACTGTAATATAACTGGTTGATCCATGTCAGAGCTGTAATATAACTGGTTGATCCATGACAGAGCTGTAATATAACTGGTTGATCCAAAACAGCACTGTAATATAACTGGTTGATCCATAACAGAGCTGTATATAACTGGTTGATCATTGACATAACTGTAATATAACTGGTTGATCCATGACAGCACTGTAATATAACTGGTTGACCCATGACAGAACTGTAATATAACAGGTTGATCCATAACAGAGCTGTAATATAACTGGTTGATCCATGACAGAACTGTAATATAACTGGTTGATCCATGACAGCACTGTAATATAACTGGTTGATCCATAACAGCACTGTAATATAACTGGTTGATCCATGACAGAGCTGTAATATAACTGGTTGATCCATGAGAGAACTGTATATAACTGATTGATCCATGACATAACTGTAATATAACTGGTTGATCCATGACAGAACTGTATATAACTGGTTGATCCAAGACAAGACTGTAATATAACTGGTTGATCCATAACAGAACTGTAATATAACTGGTTGATCCATGACAGAACTGTAATATAACTGGTTGATCCATAACAGCACTGTAATATAACTGGTTGATCCATGACAGAGCTGTAATATAACTGGTTGATCCATGACAGAGATGTAATATAACTGGTTGATCCATAACAGAACTGTAATATAACTGGTTGATCCATGACAGAGCTGTAATATAACTGGTTGATCCATAACAGAACTGTAATATAACTGGTTGATCCATGTCAGAGCTGTAATATAACTGGTTGATCCATAACAGCACTGTAATATAACTGGTTGATCCATGTCAGAGCTGTAATATAACTGGATGATCCATAACAGAACTGTAATATAACTGGTTGATCCATAAGAGCTGTAATATAAATGGTTGATCCATAACAGAACTGTAATATAACTGGTTGATCCATGACATAACTGTAATATAACTGGTTGATCCATAACAGAACTGTAATATAACTGGTTGATCCATGTCAGAACTCTAATATAACTGGTTGATCTATAACAGAACTGTAATATAACTGGTTGATCCATGACATAACTGTAATATAACTGATTGATCCATGTCAGAACTGTAATATAACTGGTTGATCCATAACAGAACTGTAATATAACTTGTTGATCCATAACAGAGCTGTAATATAACTGGTTGATCCATGACAGAGCTGTAATATAACTGGTTGATCCATGACAGAGCTGTAGTATAACTGGTTGATCCATGAGAGAACTGTATATAACTGATTGATCCATGACATAACTGTAATATAACTGGTTGATCCATGACAGAACTGTATATAACTGGTTGATCCAAGACAAGACTGTAATATAACTGGTTGATCCATAACAGAACTGTAATATAACTGGTTGATCCATGACAGAACTGTAATATAACTGGTTGATCCATAACAGCACTGTAATATAACTGGTTGATCATTGACATAACTGTAATATAACTGGTTGATCCATGACAGCACTGTAATATAACTGGTTGACCCATGACAGAACTGTAATATAACTGGTTGATCCATGAGAGAACTGTATATAACTGATTGATCCATGACATAACTGTAATATAACTGGTTGATCCATGACAGAACTGTATATAACTGGTTGATCCAAGACAAGACTATAATATAACTGGTTGATCCATAACAGAACTGTAATATAACTGGTTGATCCATGACAGAACTGTAATATAACTGGTTGATCCATGACAGAACTGTAATATAACTGGTTGATCCATAACAGAACTGTAATATAACTGGTTGATCCATGACAGAACTGTAATATAACTGGTTGATCCATAACAGAACTGTAATATAACTGGTTGATCCATGACAGAACTGTAATATAACTGGTTGATCCATGACAGAACTGTAATATAACTGGTTGATCCATGACAGAGCTGTAATATAACTGGTTGATCCATGACAGAGCTGTAATATAACTGGTTGATCCATAACAGCACTGTAATATAACTGGTTGATCCATGACAGAGCTGTAATATAACTGGTTGATCCATGAGAGAACTGTATATAACTGATTGATCCATGACATAACTGTAATATAACTGGTTGATCCATGACAGAACTGTATATAACTGGTTGATCCAAGACAAGACTGTAATATAACTGGTTGATCCATAACAGAACTGTAATATAACTGGTTGATCCATGACAGAACTGTAATATAACTGGTTGATCCATAACAGCACTGTAATATAACTGGTTGATCCATGACAGAGCTGTAATATAACTGGTTGATCCATGACAGAGATGTAATATAACTGGTTGATCCATAACAGAACTGTAATATAACTGGTTGATCCATGACAGAGCTGTAATATAACTGGTTGATCCATAACAGAACTGTAATATAACTGGTTGATCCATGTCAGAGCTGTAATATAACTGGTTGATCCATAACAGCACTGTAATATAACTGGTTGATCCATGTCAGAGCTGTAATATAACTGGATGATCCATAACAGAACTGTAATATAACTGGTTGATCCATAAGAGCTGTAATATAAATGGTTGATCCATAACAGAACTGTAATATAACTGGTTGATCCATGACATAACTGTAATATAACTGGTTGATCCATAACAGAACTGTAATATAACTGGTTGATCCATGTCAGAACTCTAATATAACTGGTTGATCTATAACAGAACTGTAATATAACTGGTTGATCCATGACATAACTGTAATATAACTGATTGATCCATGTCAGAACTGTAATATAACTGGTTGATCCATAACAGAACTGTAATATAACTTGTTGATCCATAACAGAGCTGTAATATAACTGGTTGATCCATGACAGAGCTGTAATATAACTGGTTGATCCATGACAGAGCTGTAGTATAACTGGTTGATCCATGAGAGAACTGTATATAACTGATTGATCCATGACATAACTGTAATATAACTGGTTGATCCATGACAGAACTGTATATAACTGGTTGATCCAAGACAAGACTGTAATATAACTGGTTGATCCATAACAGAACTGTAATATAACTGGTTGATCCATGACAGAACTGTAATATAACTGGTTGATCCATAACAGCACTGTAATATAACTGGTTGATCATTGACATAACTGTAATATAACTGGTTGATCCATGACAGCACTGTAATATAACTGGTTGACCCATGACAGAACTGTAATATAACTGGTTGATCCATGAGAGAACTGTATATAACTGATTGATCCATGACATAACTGTAATATAACTGGTTGATCCATGACAGAACTGTATATAACTGGTTGATCCAAGACAAGACTATAATATAACTGGTTGATCCATAACAGAACTGTAATATAACTGGTTGATCCATGACAGAACTGTAATATAACTGGTTGATCCATGACAGAACTGTAATATAACTGGTTGATCCATAACAGAACTGTAATATAACTGGTTGATCCATGACAGAACTGTAATATAACTGGTTGATCCATAACAGAACTGTAATATAACTGGTTGATCCATGACAGAACTGTAATATAACTGGTTGATCCATGACAGAACTGTAATATAACTGGTTGATCCATGACAGAGCTGTAATATAACTGGTTGATCCATGACAGAGCTGTAATATAACTGGTTGATCCATAACAGAACTGTAATATAACTGGTTGATCCATGACAGAGCTGTAATATAACTGGTTGATCCATGAGAGAACTGTATATAACTGATTGATCCATGACAGAACTGTAATATAACTGGTTGATCCATGACAGAACTGTATATAACTGGTTGATCCAAGACAAGACTGTAATATAACTGGTTGATCCATAACAGAACTGTAATATAACTGGTTGATCCATGACAGAACTGTAATATAACTGGTTGATCCATAACAGCACTGTAATATAACTGGTTGATCCATGACAGAGCTGTAATATAACTGGTTGATCCATGACAGAGATGTAATATAACTGGTTGATCCATACAGAACTGTAATATAACTGGTTGATCCATGACAGAGCTGTAATATAACTGGTTGATCCATAACAGAACTGTAATATAACTGGTTGATCCATGTCAGAGCTGTAATATAACTGGTTGATCCATAACAGCACTGTAATATAACTGGTTGATCCATGTCAGAGCTGTAATATACTGGATGATCCATAACAGAACTGTAATATAACTGGTTGATCCTATTAAGAGCTGTAATATAAATGGCTTGATCCACATAAACAGAACTGTAATATAAAACTGGTATCCATGACATAAACTGTAATTATAACTGGTTGATCCATTA
>NW_024060736.1:0-21388 GCF_016432855.1 Salvelinus namaycush | reverse complement strand
CTCTGACAACTTTTCCAGGCTGTGTGGGTAAAAAGTCACAGACAGACAGACAGACAGACAGACAGACAGACAGACAGACAGACAGACTCACTCACTCACTCACTCACTCACTCACTCACTCACTCACTCACTCACTATCCTGACCAACGTTTTTTTTTTTTTTTTTTTTTTTTTTTTTTAAGTAAAATGGCGGGAAACGGGGGAAACCCACGAAGAGCGCTTCGCCCTACTTTCACTTTGGATGTTTTTTCTTTCTTTTTTCTTTCCTTGACAACGGGAGGAATGTGTTGCACCGTTCCCGGAGGTACTGCAATACCGGGTCGATGCGTGGAGCGGACGGAGCAAGCCCCATTTCCGACTCCCTGTTCGAAAAATCATTTAATATGTAGTCCCCCGATGGGGAACGTATCAGATATTAAAACTGATAAGAACAGATTTTTTTTTATAAAATATTATACCTTTCAAAACCAACAATAATCTCCCGTATTTTCACAAATTCAAAATATATTCTCTAACCATCAAACAAAAAAACTCTATCCGCAATTTAAACAATAACCATACCAATCAAATTAACCATCTAGGGGAACATCCTCCCTCCCCTTCCCCCTCTCCATCTACCCACCATACCAAAATGTCACCCAGGGCCATCTCCCTGTCCCTGACCTATAGGTGTAAGGAGGAAAAGGTAGAAAGAAAGAGGAAACACCCGAAAGTCCTGCCACCTCCCCCTCCCCCCTCTCCCCCCCCCCCTCCCCCCCCCCCCCACCCCCCCTACCCCCCACACCCCCCACCTCCTCTCCCCTTCCCTGTGTCACAGCTCCCCCTTTTTTCTCCTTCTTCTTCTTTCTCTTTTGGATATCCTCCAAAGAAACACTTTTTTCCCTTGCCCTATCCCTCTCCACATACAAACCCTTCTCCCTCATCTCCTCCTCAAACACCCTATCATATCTGACAAGCTCCATCCTATATTCTCTATTCCCCATCATCCTAACTTCCATCTCACACCTCTCCAAATTCCGCCTATTTTCCTCCTTCCCCCAATTTTCTATCGACTTTTTCCCGTCCTCCATCTCCAACATTCTCCCATATACTAGCCTTTTCTGCTCTTCCACCCTCCTCTCTTCTACCCTACCTTCCTCTATCCCCTTCCCCTTCCTTTTCCCCCCTTTTCCTCCCTCTTCCCCCTCCACCTCTCCTTCTGTCCCCACCCTACCCTCCTGATCCCCAGACAAAAACTTCTCCCTAACCACCTTCTCAAATTCTCTCTTCACCCTCTCAAATTCCCCTTCCCTCCAACCCTTTACCGGCCCCTTCTTCTCTATCCTCTCCCTTATCATTCGAAGGACTTCCTTTTTCCTTCCCATGTCCAACTCCTCCCCTTCTTCTTCCTTCCTCTCCTCTCCCCCTGTCTCTACCTCCATTTCCGAATCCTCTACTTCTGCTTCCTTCCTCTCTTCTCCCTCTTTCCCCTCCTCCTCTCCTTCCCTCCAAACCCTCTTTCCGTCTTCTCCTTTCTTCTCTTCTTCCCTATCACACCTTGCGTAATAACCCATTTTTCCCATCCTACCTTCATGTTCTATTTCCTGCCATTCTTTATATTTCCCCCTTACCCTGTCTATCTCTTTATACAACCCCTCCCTCCTCATCTCCTTTTCAAATTTTCCCTCATATTTCGACACCTGCCTATCAAAATCCTCTCCCTCCATGTCTAACACCTCCCTCCTAAATTTCCACCCTATATCCTTCAATTCCCCTTCTTTCAAAACCCCCTTTTCCTTCCTATATTCTTCTATTTTCCCGTAGACCAGTCTATCCATCATCTCCCTTCCCACATTCCCCTCCTCCCTTAATATTTCCTTCTCCTCCTTTCTTTTTGCCTCTTTCTCCTCCTCCTCTACTCTGACCCCCTCCATCCCGGCCATCCCTCCCTCTGCCCCTACCACCTCTCCTTCCATCCCAACCACCTCTCCTTCTATCTCACACACCACTCCTTCCCTCCCAGCCCCCACTCCATCTGTCCCGTCCACCACTCCTTCTGACACGGCCACCACTCCCTCTGTCCCAGCCCCCACTCCATCTGTCCCGTCCACCACTCCTTCTGTTCCGACCTCCACTCCTTCTGTCCCGTCCTCCACTCCTTCTGTCCCAACCACCACTCCTTCTGTCTCGTTCCTCTTCTTCTCTTTCTCCTCTTCTCTTTGTGTCTCCTTCGGTACAGTTCCTCCTCCTCTGCCACCCCCTCCTGCGCGCTCCTCTCCTCTTCTACCCCCATCCCCAGCTCTCGCTCCCCCCCCTGCTGCAGACGCGTATGACCTCCGCCTGGCGGGGCAGTCCCGCCACAGGTGCGCCCCTGAGCCACACCCGTGGCATGTCTTAGGCTCGGCACAGTCCCTCGCCTCGTGCCCACCAGACCCACAGAACCTGCACTTTCTTTCACTGCACGAGGCGAGGGTATGGCCATAGGCCATACAACGCCTGCAAAAAGGAGGCTGACGGGCATAAAATAATGTCCCCCTATCAGCCCCCAGGGAGAACATTGCTGGAGGATGGAGGTAACCATCCAAACCCTTCGGGTCCTCCCTAAGAAGGACCTGGAACCCTCTCCTCCCTGTCCAGTATCCCAGGGAGTCCCTGAGGTACCTCGCTGAGGAAATGTTGTCAGCGTACCTCCCCAGATAAGCCCTCACATCCTCATCTTTCACATGTGGATTGTACATTGTGACTGTGACCACCCTTAAATTTCTCCTTGCCAGGCTGATCACCTCATAGTGGCACAGGGGTCTTGCTTCTTCCAGATCCTTTACCTTCTTCCTGATCTCCTCATATTTTCCCTCCGTGTATAACGTCACTTCAAAAGCCTTCTCCAATGGGTTACTCTGTAGGCACAGAACCTCCTTTACCCCTAACTTCAGAGTCTCCATCAAGATGGTCCTCCCGAACATCTCTCTCCCCCATGGCTCTACTTCCTTCTCCTTCCATATAAATCTTAAGGTATTCGCCAACCCTATCCCTGGAACCTCTCTTCTTTCTTTTCTCCCTTCCATCTTTCCCACCAAAAAGCCTCTCTTTTCAATTGCCACCAAAAAATATCCTTGAAAACCAACCTCTTTTACCAAAAACAATAAACTTTCCTCCCTCCGGGCTTCCCTCGACCTTCTGACTCAGCGAGCTCTGGGGCACCTCGGTACCAAGCTTGATCTGAGCCAAAAGGCCGAGAAGCGATAACCCACAAATGGAACCCTGCACCCGCCGGGCACCCGGGGGTCTCGGCAGACTTTGGCGGTTCGGCAAAAGGTGGCTCCTCCTCCTCTCCCCCCCCACCCCCCACCCACCCACCCACCCACCCACCCAACCTTTCCCTGGCGACAGACAGACAGACAGACAGACAGACAGACAGACAGACAGACAGACATGCGGGTGTTTTTTTTTTTTTGAAGTCGCCAATGCGTCTTTAAGTCACTAGCTCTTTGAACTCAATTGCCCTTAGCGACAACTTGGAGTGGAGAAATACACCGGTCAGTCCGATTGAAGTCAAACGCATGAGCAAAAAGTGTCTCGGCGGTGGGTGGGTGGGCATCATCATCTCTGTCAATTTCTCTTGAAACAAGCTATACCGAGCTCTGCCAGAAGCAAAGCCCTTCCAAAAATACTTTGAACTCATAAGTGTTCCTCTCCACGGAAGTCTTTAGTAAAAGGCGAAAGGCTTGTGCGTAATGAAGAGAAACCAGAGTCGTATGGAAGTCAGAGGTCGGGGCCCGAGACACACTCTGTGCACTACTAGGCTGGGATCTCGCGGGTGGGTGGTCACCCAACCCACTCTGACAACTTTTCCAGGGCTGTGTGTGGGTAAAAAGTCACAGACAGACAGACAGACAGACAGACAGACAGACAGACAGACAGACTCACTCACTCACTCACTCACTCACTCACTCACTCACTCACTCACTCACTCACTATCCTGACCAACGTTTTTTTTTTTTTTTTTTTTTTTTTTTTTTTTTTAAGTAAAATGGCGGGAAACGGGGGAACCCACGAAGAGCGCTTCGCCCTACTTTCACTTTGGATGTTTTTTCTTTCTTTTTTCTTTCCTTGACAACGGGAGGAATGTGTTGCACCGTTCCCGGAGGTACTGCAATACCGGGTCGATGCGTGGAGCGGACGGAGCAAGCCCCATTTCCGACTCCCTGTTCGAAAAATCCATTTAATATGTAGTCCCCCGATGGGGGACGTATCAGATATTAAACTGATAAGAACAGATACTACACTTGATCTTAGCCAAAAGGCCGAGAAGCGATAACCCACAAATGGAACCCTGCACCCGCCGGGCACCCGGGGGTCTCGGCAGACTTTGGCGGTTCGGCAAAAGGTGGCTCCTCCTCCTCTCCCCCCCACCCCCCACCCACCCACCCACCCACCCACCCACCC
This sequence comes from Salvelinus namaycush, assembly GCF_016432855.1. Lineage (NCBI taxonomy): Eukaryota > Metazoa > Chordata > Actinopteri > Salmoniformes > Salmonidae > Salvelinus > Salvelinus namaycush. Next base: position 16,963 of record NW_024060736.1, on the reverse strand, counting down.
ACCCACCCAACCTTTCCCTGGCGACAGACAGACAGACAGACAGACAGACAGACAGACAGACAGACATGCGGGTGTTTTTTTTTTTTTGAAGTCGCCAATGCGTCTTTAAGTCACTAGCTCTTTGAACTCAATTGCCCTTAGCGACAACTTGGAGTGGAGAAATACACCGGTCAGTCCGATTGAAGTCAAACGCATGAGCAAAAAGTGTCTCGGCGGTGGGTGGGTGGGCATCATCATCTCTGTCAATTTCTCTTGAAACAAGCTATACCGAGCTCTGCCAGAAGCAAAGCCCTTCCAAAAATACTTTGAACTCATAAGTGTTCCTCTCCACGGAAGTCTTTAGTAAAAGGCGAAAGGCTTGTGCGTAATGAAGAGAAACCAGAGTCGTATGGAAGTCAGAGGTCGGGGCCCGAGACACACTCTGTGCACTACTAGGCTGGGATCTCGCGGGTGGGTGGTCACCCAACCCACTCTGACAACTTTTCCAGGGCTGTGTGTGGGTAAAAAGTCACAGACAGACAGACAGACAGACAGACAGACAGACAGACAGACTCACTCACTCACTCACTCACTCACTCACTCACTCACTCACTCACTCACTCACTCACTATCCTGACCAACGTTTTTTTTTTTTTTTTTTTTTTTTTTTTTTTTTTTAAGTAAAATGGCGGGAAACGGGGGAACCCACGAAGAGCGCTTCGCCCTACTTTCACTTTGGATGTTTTTTCTTTCTTTTTTCTTTCCTTGACAACGGGAGGAATGTGTTGCACCGTTCCCGGAGGTACTGCAATACCGGGTCGATGCGTGGAGCGGACGGAGCAAGCCCCATTTCCGACTCCCTGTTCGAAAAATCCATTTAATATGTAGTCCCCCGATGGGGGACGTATCAGATATTAAACTGATAAGAACAGATACTACACTTGATCTTAGCCAAAAGGCCGAGAAGCGATAACCCACAAATGGAACCCTGCACCCGCCGGGCACCCGGGGGTCTCGGCAGACTTTGGCGGTTCGGCAAAAGGTGGCTCCTCCTCCTCTCCCCCCCACCCCCCACCCACCCACCCACCCACCCACCCACCCACCCACCCAACCTTTCCCTGGCGACAGACAGACAGACAGACAGACAGACAGACAGACAGACATGCGGGTGTTTTTTTTTTTTTGAAGTCGCCAATGCGTCTTTAAGTCACTAGCTCTTTGAACTCAATTGCCCTTAGCGACAACTTGGAGTGGAGAAATACACCGGTCAGTCCGATTGAAGTCAAACGCATGAGCAAAAAGTGTCTCGGCGGTGGGTGGGTGGGCATCATCATCTCTGTCAATTTCTCTTGAAACAAGCTATACCGAGCTCTGCCAGAAGCAAAGCCCTTCCAAAAATACTTTGAACTCATAAGTGTTCCTCTCCACGGAAGTCTTTAGTAAAAGGCGAAAGGCTTGTGCGTAATGAAGAGAAACCAGAGTCGTATGGAAGTCAGAGGTCGGGGCCCGAGACACACTCTGTGCACTACTAGGCTGGGATCTCGCGGGTGGGTGGTCACCCAACCCACTCTGACAACTTTTCCAGGGCTGTGTGTGGGTAAAAAGTCACAGACAGACAGACAGACAGACAGACAGACAGACAGACAGACTCACTCACTCACTCACTCACTCACTCACTCACTCACTCACTCACTCACTCACTATCCTGACCAACGTTTTTTTTTTTTTTTTTTTTTTTTTTTTTTTTTTTAAGTAAAATGGCGGGAAACGGGGGAACCCACGAAGAGCGCTTCGCCCTACTTTCACTTTGGATGTTTTTTCTTTCTTTTTTCTTTCCTTGACAACGGGAGGAATGTGTTGCACCGTTCCCGGAGGTACTGCAATACCGGGTCGATGCGTGGAGCGGACGGAGCAAGCCCCATTTCCGACTCCCTGTTCGAAAAATCCATTTAATATGTAGTCCCCCGATGGGGGACGTATCAGATATTAAACTGATAAGAACAGATTTTTTTTTATAAAATATATTTATTACCATCAAAAACCAACAAAAAATCTTCCAAACTTACATCATTTTCAATTTATATTTCTCTAACCAACCAAAACCCTATCCAATAATTAAACAATAGCCAAAACCAAAACCAAAAAACCTCTAGGGGAGCATCTTCCCTCCCCTTATCTCCCAACCCCCCATAAACCCAAACAAAAATCTTCCAAACTTACATAATTACAAATTATATTTCTCTAATTTACCCACAAAATCACTCTCTAAACCCACTAAACAATTACCAAACCCCATCTCCCTTCCTCTCCCTCTTCAATTCAAAACCATCCCTTGCGTTCTAATTCCTCCAGGGATTCTAAAGAGGAAAAGGAAGAATGAAAAGCGGAAATCCCCGAAGGTCCTGCCACCTCTCCCTCCCCCCTCCCCTCCCCACCCCCTCTCCCCCTCCCACTGTCCACAGTCTCCACCTTCTTCTTCTTCTTTTTCTTTTGAGTAGGCCCCAAAAAACCACTTTTTTTCCTTGCCCTATCCCTCTCCTCATACAACCCCTCCTTCCTCATCTCCCTCTCAAACTCCCTATCATATCTACCAATCTCCTTCCTAAATTCCCTATTCCCCATCAACTTAACCTCCATCTTACACATTTTCAAGTTCCGACTAACATCCTCCTCCCCCCAGCTATCCCTTCTCACCTCCATCATTCTCCCAAATATTATCCTTTTTTCCTCCTCATCCCTCCTCTCTGCTACCCTATCTTCCTCTATCCCCTTCTCTTTCCTTTTCTCTCCTTTTCCCTCCTCCCCCTCTGTCCCAACTACCACGCCTTCCATTCCTGCCTCCTCTTCCCCCTCCACCTCTCCTTCTTCCCCCTCCACCTCTCCTTCTTTCCCAACCCTACCCTTCTGCTTCCCAGACAAACCCTTCTCTCTAACCTCCTTCTCCAAATCCATCTTCACCCTATCCAATTCCCCCGCCCTCCATCCCTCCACCGGCCCCTTCACCCGTATCCTCTCCCTCATCATTTCTAGGACCCCCTCCTTCTGTTCCATGTCCAACTCCTCCTCCTCTTCTTTTTCTTCTTCCTCTTCTTCTCCCTTCCCCTCCTCTCTCTCTGTCCCAACCTCCTCTCCTTCCATTCCGACCACCATTCCTTCTGTCCCAGCCTCCTCTCCTTCTGTCCTGGCCTCCCCTCCTTCTGCCCCGGCCCTCTCCTCTTCCTCCTCTTCTCTCTCTGTCTCCTTCGATGCCGTTCCTCTTCCTCTGCCACCATCTTCTTCCTGCTCTTCTCCTCTTCTTCCCCCATCCCCCGCTCTCGCTCCTCCCCCAACTACAGACGCATATGACCTCTGGCGAGCCGGGCAGTCCCGCCACAGGTGCGCTACCGAGCCACACCCGTGACACGCCTTCGGCTCGCCACAGTCCCTCGCCTCGTGCTCCCCAGATCCACAGAACCTGCACTTTCTGATACTACACGAGGCAAGGGTATGGCCATAGGCCATACAACGCCTGCAATACTGGGGCTGACGTGCGTAATGCAACGTCCCCCTGTCAGCCCCCAGGGAGAACATCGCAGGAGGATGGAGGAAACCGCCCTCCCCCTTCTGGTCCTCCCTGAGGAGGGCCTGAAAACCTCTCCTCCCAGTCCAAAATCCCAGGGAGTCCCTGAGGTGCTTCGCTGAGGAGATGTTATCAACGTACCTCCCCAGAAAGGCCCTCACATCCTCATCCTTTACGTGGGGGTTGTAAATGTTTACAGTGATCACCCTAAAATTCTTCTTAGCCAGACTAGTCACCTCATAGTGACACAAGGGTATCGCCTTCTCCTTCTCTCTCGCCCTCTTCAGGACCTCTTCATACTTCTCTTCCTTGTGTAACGTCATTTCATACGCTCCTTCCCTTGGGTTATCTTGAAGGCATAGGACATCCTTCACCTCAAGATCAAGCATCCCCATCACTATAATTCGTCCAAAAGTCTCTCTTCCCAATGGCTCAATCTCTTTCTTCATCCATTTAAACCTCACTGTATTCGACAGCCCAACCCCCGTTACCTTTCCTCCACTTGCCATCTCCAAATTGAAACCAAAAGACTTATCCAATCAAAACAAAACCACCGACCACACCTCGGAACAAAATCCAACACTACCTCTATCGCCTTCCTACTTCGACCTTTTGACTCAGCGAGCTCTGGGGCACCTCGGTACCAAGCTTGATCTGAGCCAAAAGGCCGAGAAGCGATAACCCACAAATGGAACCCTGCACCCGCCGGGCACCCGGGGGTCTCGGCAGACTTTGGCGGTTCGGCAAAAGGTGGCTCCTCCTCCTCTCCCCCCCACCCCCCACCCACCCACCCACCCACCCACCCAACCTTTCCCTGGCGACAGACAGACAGACAGACAGACAGACAGACAGACAGACAGACAGACAGACAGACATGCGGGTGTTTTTTTTTTTTTGAAGTCGCCAATGCGTCTTTAAGTCACTAGCTCTTTGAACTCAATTGCCCTTAGCGACAACTTGGAGTGGAGAAATACACCGGTCAGTCCGATTGAAGTCAAACGCATGAGCAAAAAGTGTCTCGGCGGTGGGTGGGTGGGCATCATCATCTCTGTCAATTTCTCTTGAAACAAGCTATACCGAGCTCTGCCAGAAGCAAAGCCCTTCCAAAAATACTTTGAACTCATAAGTGTTCCTCTCCACGGAAGTCTTTAGTAAAAGGCGAAAGGCTTGTGCGTAATGAAGAGAAACCAGAGTCGTATGGAAGTCAGAGGTCGGGGCCCGAGACACACTCTGTGCACTACTAGGCTGGGATCTCGCGGGTGGGTGGTCACCCAACCCACTCTGACAACTTTTCCAGGGCTGTGTGTGGGTAAAAAGTCACAGACAGACAGACAGACAGACAGACAGACAGACAGACAGACTCACTCACTCACTCACTCACTCACTCACTCACTCACTCACTCACTCACTCACTCACTCACTATCCTGACCAACGTTTTTTTTTTTTTTTTTTTTTTTTTTTTTTTTTAAGTAAAATGGCGGGAAACGGGGGAACCCACGAAGAGCGCTTCGCCCTACTTTCACTTTGGATGTTTTTTCTTTCTTTTTTCTTTCCTTGACAACGGGAGGAATGTGTTGCACCGTTCCCGGAGGTACTGCAATACCGGGTCGATGCGTGGAGCGGACGGAGCAAGCCCCATTTCCGACTCCCTGTTCGAAAAATCCATTTAATATGTAGTCCCCCGATGGGGGACGTATCAGATATTAAACTGATAAGAACAGATTTTTTTTTTTTTATAAAATATATTTATTACCATCAAAAACCAACAAAAAATCTTCCAATCTTACATCATTTTCAAATTATATTTCTCTAACCAACCAAAACCCTATCCAATAATTAAACAATAGCCAAAACCAAAACCAAAAAACCTCTAGGGGAGCATCTTCCCTCCCCTTATCTCCCAACCACCCATAAACCCACCAATCCCAATCCAAAATTGTCACTCAGGGCCCTCTCCCAACACCTGACTCCCTCCCTTCATTTCCCACCCAATTCCATTAACTGGCGATCCAGCTCCTCCAGAGGTGTTAGAGAAGAAAAGGCAGAAGAAAAAGAGGACGTCCCCGAAGGTCCTGCCCCCTCTCCCCCCACCCCCCCCCCCCACCATCCACAGGCTCCACTCTTTTCTCCCTCTTCTTTTTATGCAATGGCGCCAAAAGTTCACCTTTCTCCCTTGCCTTATCCTCCTCCTTGTAAAGAAAATTCCGCCTCAACCTATCCCTATGCTTCCTCTCACATTTTTCCAGCTCCCTCCTAAATTCCCTTTCCCCCAACATCTCACCCTCCAGCTTCAATATCGCAAAAATCCTATTATATTTCACACTCCCCCAGGTCCTTATCATCCCTTCCTCCTTCTCCATCTCAAACATTTTTCCTATGATCAGCCTTTTTGTTTCCTCTACCCTTAACTCTTCTGTTTTATGTGATTCCACCGCTCCCTTCCCCTCCTCTTTCCCTTTCTCCTTCCTTTTCTCTCCTTTTCCCTCCTTCCCCTCCTCCCCCTCTACCCCAACTTCCTCTCCCCCAGACAAAACCTCCTCCCTAACCTTCTTCTCATACTCCTTTATCACCCTCTCATATTCCCCTACCTTCCAGCCCTTTACTGGCCCCTTCTTCTCTACCCTCTCCCTCACCATTCTAAGAACTTCGTTTTTCTGTCCCATGTCCAACTCCTCCTCCTCCATTTCTTCTTCCTCCTCCTCTCCCTCTGTCCCAACCCCTTCCCCTTCCATTTCGACCCCCACTCCTTCTGTCCCGACCACCACCACTCCTTCTGTCCCGTCCTCCTCTCCTTCTGTCCTGACCGCCCCTCCTTCTGTCCCGGCCCTCTCCTCTTCCTCCTCTTCTCTCTCTATCTCCTTCGATGCCGTTCTTCCTCCTCTGCCACCACCTTCTTCCCGCTCCTCTTCTCTTCTACCCCCATCCCCCGCTCTCGCTCCCCCTCCAGCTGCAGACGCGTATGACCTGTGCCTAGCCGGGCAGTCTCGCCACAGGTGCTCCACCGAGCCACACCCGTGACATGCCTTAGGCTCGGCACATTCCCTCGCCTCGTGCTCGTCAGACCCACAAAACCTGCACTTTCTATTCCTACACGAGGCGAGGGTATGACCGTAGGCCATACAACGCCTGCAAAACGGGGGCTGACGTGCGTAATGCAACGTCCCCCTGTCAGCCCCCAGGGAGAACATCGCAGGAGGATGGAGGTAACCACCTTCCCCCCTTGGGTCCTCCCTGAGGAGGGCCTGAAAACCTCTCCTCCCCGTCCAGAAACCTAAAGAGTCCCTGAGGAGCCTGGCTGAGGAAACCCTGTCCATCCACCTCCCCAGGAATGCCCTCACCTCTTCGTCCTTGACATGTGGGTTGTACATAGTCACTGTTACTAGCCTGAAATTATTCTTCGCCAGGCTAGTAACTTTATAAAGGCATATCAGCCTTTCTCCTTCCATTGCCTTCGTCTTCCTCATGATTTCATCATGCTTTTCTTCTTCATGAAATGTCACGTCATACCCCTTCTCCATCGGGTTATCCTGGAAACAAAGGACCTCCTCCACCTTCACCTTCAGGATTGTCATCAGAACACCCTTCGCAAAAGTCTCTCTCACAATTGGCTCAACCTCCTTATCCTTCCATGCAAATCTCACTGTATTCGCCCATCCAACCACCGGAACAAACCTGCTCTGTGTATTTTTCTCCATTTCTCAATAAATGCTCTCACAAGAAGCCACTTGAAAATACCAAAACCCGGGAAAAACCCGCCACCGATTCCTATGAACCAAAATCAATGCTTCCTCCCTCCGGGCTTCCCTCGACCTTCTGACTCAGCGAGCTCTGGGGCACCTCGGTACCAAGCTTGATCTGAGCCAAAAGGCCGAGAAGCGATAACCCACAAATGGAACCCTGCACCCGCCGGGCACCCGGGGGTCTCGGCAGACTTTGGCGGTTCGGCAAAAGGTGGCTCCTCCTCCTCTCCCCCCCACCCCCCACCCACCCACCCACCCACCCACCCACCCACCCACCCAACCTTTCCCTGGCGACAGACAGACAGACAGACAGACAGACAGACAGACAGACAGACAGACATGCGGGTGTTTTTTTTTTTTTGAAGTCGCCAATGCGTCTTTAAGTCACTAGCTCTTTGAACTCAATTGCCCTTAGCGACAACTTGGAGTGGAGAAATACACCGGTCAGTCCGATTGAAGTCAAACGCATGAGCAAAAAGTGTCTCGGCGGTGGGTGGGTGGGCATCATCATCTCTGTCAATTTCTCTTGAAACAAGCTATACCGAGCTCTGCCAGAAGCAAAGCCCTTCCAAAAATACTTTGAACTCATAAGTGTTCCTCTCCACGGAAGTCTTTAGTAAAAGGCGAAAGGCTTGTGCGTAATGAAGAGAAACCAGAGTCGTATGGAAGTCAGAGGTCGGGGCCCGAGACACACTCTGTGCACTACTAGGCTGGGATCTCGCGGGTGGGTGGTCACCCAACCCACTCTGACAACTTTTCCAGGGCTGTGTGTGGGTAAAAAGTCACAGACAGACAGACAGACAGACAGACAGACAGACAGACAGACTCACTCACTCACTCACTCACTCACTCACTCACTCACTCACTCACTCACTCACTCACTATCCTGACCAACGTTTTTTTTTTTTTTTTTTTTTTTTTTTTTTTTTTAAGTAAAATGGCGGGAAACGGGGGAACCCACGAAGAGCGCTTCGCCCTACTTTCACTTTGGATGTTTTTTCTTTCTTTTTTCTTTCCTTGACAACGGGAGGAATGTGTTGCACCGTTCCCGGAGGTACTGCAATACCGGGTCGATGCGTGGAGCGGACGGAGCAAGCCCCATTTCCGACTCCCTGTTCGAAAAATCCATTTAATATGTAGTCCCCCGATGGGGGACGTATCAGATATTAAACTGATAAGAACAGATACTACACTTGATCTTAGCCAAAAGGCCGAGAAGCGATAACCCACAAATGGAACCCTGCACCCGCCGGGCACCCGGGGGTCTCGGCAGACTTTGGCGGTTCGGCAAAAGGTGGCTCCTCCTCCTCTCCCCCCCACCCCCCACCCACCCACCCACCCACCCACCCACCCACCCACCCACCCAACCTTTCCCTGGCGACAGACAGACAGACAGACAGACAGACAGACAGACATGCGGGTGTTTTTTTTTTTTTGAAGTCGCCAATGCGTCTTTAAGTCACTAGCTCTTTGAACTCAATTGCCCTTAGCGACAACTTGGAGTGGAGAAATACACCGGTCAGTCCGATTGAAGTCAAACGCATGAGCAAAAAGTGTCTCGGCGGTGGGTGGGTGGGCATCATCATCTCTGTCAATTTCTCTTGAAACAAGCTATACCGAGCTCTGCCAGAAGCAAAGCCCTTCCAAAAATACTTTGAACTCATAAGTGTTCCTCTCCACGGAAGTCTTTAGTAAAAGGCGAAAGGCTTGTGCGTAATGAAGAGAAACCAGAGTCGTATGGAAGTCAGAGGTCGGGGCCCGAGACACACTCTGTGCACTACTAGGCTGGGATCTCGCGGGTGGGTGGTCACCCAACCCACTCTGACAACTTTTCCAGGGCTGTGTGTGGGTAAAAAGTCACAGACAGACAGACAGACAGACAGACAGACAGACAGACAGACTCACTCACTCACTCACTCACTCACTCACTCACTCACTCACTCACTCACTCACTCACTATCCTGACCAACGTTTTTTTTTTTTTTTTTTTTTTTTTTTTTTTTTTAAGTAAAATGGCGGGAAACGGGGGAACCCACGAAGAGCGCTTCGCCCTACTTTCACTTTGGATGTTTTTTCTTTCTTTTTTCTTTCCTTGACAACGGGAGGAATGTGTTGCACCGTTCCCGGAGGTACTGCAATACCGGGTCGATGCGTGGAGCGGACGGAGCAAGCCCCATTTCCGACTCCCTGTTCGAAAAATCCATTTAATATGTAGTCCCCCGATGGGGGACGTATCAGATATTAAACTGATAAGAACAGATACTACACTTGATCTTAGCCAAAAGGCCGAGAAGCGATAACCCACAAATGGAACCCTGCACCCGCCGGGCACCCGGGGGTCTCGGCAGACTTTGGCGGTTCGGCAAAAGGTGGCTCCTCCTCCTCTCCCCCCCACCCCCACCCACCCACCCACCCACCCACCCACCCACCCACCCACCCAACCTTTCCCTGGCGACAGACAGACAGACAGACAGACAGACAGACAGACATGCGGGTGTTTTTTTTTTTTTGAAGTCGCCAATGCGTCTTTAAGTCACTAGCTCTTTGAACTCAATTGCCCTTAGCGACAACTTGGAGTGGAGAAATACACCGGTCAGTCCGATTGAAGTCAAACGCATGAGCAAAAAGTGTCTCGGCGGTGGGTGGGTGGGCATCATCATCTCTGTCAATTTCTCTTGAAACAAGCTATACCGAGCTCTGCCAGAAGCAAAGCCCTTCCAAAAATACTTTGAACTCATAAGTGTTCCTCTCCACGGAAGTCTTTAGTAAAAGGCGAAAGGCTTGTGCGTAATGAAGAGAAACCAGAGTCGTATGGAAGTCAGAGGTCGGGGCCCGAGACACACTCTGTGCACTACTAGGCTGGGATCTCGCGGGTGGGTGGTCACCCAACCCACTCTGACAACTTTTCCAGGGCTGTGTGTGGGTAAAAAGTCACAGACAGACAGACAGACAGACAGACAGACAGACAGACTCACTCACTCACTCACTCACTCACTCACTCACTCACTCACTCACTCACTCACTCACTCACTATCCTGACCAACGTTTTTTTTTTTTTTTTTTTTTTTTTTTTTTTTTTAAGTAAAATGGCGGGAAACGGGGGAACCCACGAAGAGCGCTTCGCCCTACTTTCACTTTGGATGTTTTTTCTTTCTTTTTTCTTTCCTTGACAACGGGAGGAATGTGTTGCACCGTTCCCGGAGGTACTGCAATACCGGGTCGATGCGTGGAGCGGACGGAGCAAGCCCCATTTCCGACTCCCTGTTCGAAAAATCCATTTAATATGTAGTCCCCCGATGGGGGACGTATCAGATATTAAACTGATAAGAACAGATACTACACTTGATCTTAGCCAAAAGGCCGAGAAGCGATAACCCACAAATGGAACCCTGCACCCGCCGGGCACCCGGGGGTCTCGGCAGACTTTGGCGGTTCGGCAAAAGGTGGCTCCTCCTCCTCTCCCCCCCACCCCCACCCACCCACCCACCCACCCACCCACCCACCCACCCACCCAACCTTTCCCTGGCGACAGACAAGACAGACAGACAGACAGACAGACAGACATGCGGGTGTTTTTTTTTTTTTGAAGTCGCCAATGCGTCTTTAAGTCACTAGCTCTTTGAACTCAATTGCCCTTAGCGACAACTTGGAGTGGAGAAATACACCGGTCAGTCCGATTGAAGTCAAACGCATGAGCAAAAAGTGTCTCGGCGGTGGGTGGGTGGGCATCATCATCTCTGTCAATTTCTCTTGAAACAAGCTATACCGAGCTCTGCCAGAAGCAAAGCCCTTCCAAAAATACTTTGAACTCATAAGTGTTCCTCTCCACGGAAGTCTTTAGTAAAAGGCGAAAGGCTTGTGCGTAATGAAGAGAAACCAGAGTCGTATGGAAGTCAGAGGTCGGGGCCCGAGACACACTCTGTGCACTACTAGGCTGGGATCTCGCGGGTGGGTGGTCACCCAACCCACTCTGACAACTTTTCCAGGGCTGTGTGTGGGTAAAAAGTCACAGACAGACAGACAGACAGACAGACAGACAGACAGACAGACAGACTCACTCACTCACTCACTCACTCACTCACTCACTCACTCACTCACTCACTCACTCACTATCCTGACCAACGTTTTTTTTTTTTTTTTTTTTTTTTTTTTTTTTTTAAGTAAAATGGCGGGAAACGGGGGAACCCACGAAGAGCGCTTCGCCCTACTTTCACTTTGGATGTTTTTTCTTTCTTTTTTCTTTCCTTGACAACGGGAGGAATGTGTTGCACCGTTCCCGGAGGTACTGCAATACCGGGTCGATGCGTGGAGCGGACGGAGCAAGCCCCATTTCCGACTCCCTGTTCGAAAAATCCATTTAATATGTAGTCCCCCGATGGGGGACGTATCAGATATTAAACTGATAAGAACAGATACTACACTTGATCTTAGCCAAAAGGCCGAGAAGCGATAACCCACAAATGGAACCCTGCACCCGCCGGGCACCCGGGGGTCTCGGCAGACTTTGGCGGTTCGGCAAAAGGTGGCTCCTCCTCCTCTCCCCCCCACCCCCCACCCACCCACCCACCCACCCACCCACCCACCCACCCAACCTTTCCCTGGCGACAGACAGACAGACAGACAGACAGACAGACAGACAGACATGCGGGTGTTTTTTTTTTTTTGAAGTCGCCAATGCGTCTTTAAGTCACTAGCTCTTTGAACTCAATTGCCCTTAGCGACAACTTGGAGTGGAGAAATACACCGGTCAGTCCGATTGAAGTCAAACGCATGAGCAAAAAGTGTCTCGGCGGTGGGTGGGTGGGCATCATCATCTCTGTCAATTTCTCTTGAAACAAGCTATACCGAGCTCTGCCAGAAGCAAAGCCCTTCCAAAAATACTTTGAACTCATAAGTGTTCCTCTCCACGGAAGTCTTTAGTAAAAGGCGAAAGGCTTGTGCGTAATGAAGAGAAACCAGAGTCGTATGGAAGTCAGAGGTCGGGGCCCGAGACACACTCTGTGCACTACTAGGCTGGGATCTCGCGGGTGGGTGGTCACCCAACCCACTCTGACAACTTTTCCAGGGCTGTGTGTGGGTAAAAAGTCACAGACAGACAGACAGACAGACAGACAGACAGACAGACAGACAGACTCACTCACTCACTCACTCACTCACTCACTCACTCACTCACTCACTCACTCACTATCCTGACCAACGTTTTTTTTTTTTTTTTTTTTTTTTTTTTTTTATAACCCTCCCGTTGTCCTCCTATTATGCCTAGCACACAGTGTCCCCCCCGGGTCACCCTGTCCCGTCTTGGCTAAAGGCCCAGTGGGCACAAGTGTGACAGTATGGGTGTGAACAGCCTTTGCAGATGTATTTCTTACACCTGCAGCACGCGGTGTGTGTCTTGGCGTCCTTCTTGGGTGGGCAGAGCTGACACCTCTTCCTCTTACTCGCCTCCAGCCGGGCGGCCGGGGCTGGGTCGGAGGAGGCGGCCGGGCCGACGGCTTGCTCAAGGGCTTGCGGACGAGCCTCGGCGGATACACGCTCGCCCCGTATGACTTTGACAAGTGCTGAGGCGGCTTCGGTGCGGGGGAGACGCTGCCTTCTTTGGATCAAGGGCTTCACGAGCGCCTTTCCGAGCTGCTCCAGGAACACCCTCCTCTTGTTCCGCTTCCCGGGCATCCAGTCGGGGTTGATCTCTCGCCATATGACAAAGGCGTTGTAGGAGGACACGTCGAGGATGTTGTGGAAGATGACCAGGGGCCAGCGGGCGGTCATCCGTCTGCAGCTGTAGGTGCCGACCACCTTGTCTAGGTTGTCCACGCCGCCCTTGTTGCAGTTGTAGTCTAGGATGAGGGCCGGCTTCCGGTCTCGGCGATCGCTAACGTCGGGCTCCGCGTGCCGCGTGCTCAGAAGCAGCACGTTCTTATTTCTCTTTGCCAGGTAGGACACTAGAGTGGCGGTGGGCGTGAAGGCGAACCTGGAGGACGAGACCTGTCTGTCCTTGGACTGGAGCAGCGCGGGAGGGAGCTCGGGCTTGTTCTTTCGCACCGTGCCCACCATGGTGAGGTTCCTCTCGAGGAGCCGCTGCCCGAGTTCGTAGGAGGTGAAGAAATTGTCACACGTGACGTTGTGACCGCCCGGCAGTCCCTCGGTCAGATCGAGGACGACGCGCGCGCCCTGGTTCTTCTCGGGGCCTCCGCCGGCCGCCTTGCCGGTGTACACTTGCATCTTCCAAGCGTAGCTGGACTTGGCGTCGCAGGCCACCCACGACTTGATGCCGTATTTGGCCGGCTTGCTGGGAATGTACTGTCGGAAAGGACAGCGTCCTTTCGGCGAGGGAGAGGGGAGGGAGAGGGGAGGGAGAGGAGAGGGAGAGGAGATTAGCAGCGTCATACACAGATACATAGACTGCCCGTGCTCTCTACGCTACACGTACAAACACAGATACCAGCGTCATCGTTACCAGGCTCACCATCGGGGCGCACTGCGTTTACGTTACACGCAGCCGCCTCCGCCGCCCGTGCTACTGCCGATTGCTACTACTGCCGATTGCTACTACTGCCCGTGCTACTACTGCCCGTGCTCCACGTTGCTACTCTTGCCGATTGCTACTACTGCCCGTGCTACTACTGCCCGTGCTCTCTATGCTACACGTACATAGACAGATACATTGACTGCCCGTGCTCTACGCTACACGTACAAACACAGATACATAGACTGCCCGTGCTCTCTACGCCACACGTACATACACAGATACATTGACTGCTACCGCTCTCTATGCACAGATACATAGACTGCCCGTGCTCTCTACGCTACACGTACAAACACAGATACATAGACTGCCCGTGCTCTCTACGCTACGCGTACGTACACAGATGCATAGACGGTACCTCTGAACGGGACCAGTTGTTCGTCCACCGTCACTTCGGGCCCCGGGTTGTAGAGGGCCTGCAGCCGCTCCTCCCACAGGTCCCACACCTCTCTCACGGCCGCCAGTCTGTCGGTGGCGAGTCTCGCGGGTCTCGACTGGCGGTCGTCGAATCGCAGCAGCCTCGAGTACTTGTGAAACGCCTTGAGCGGCATGGTGGCGCGGAACACGGTCCTGCCGCTCTCGGCGTCCCACAGGCTGGCCGCGGCCTCGCCTCGGGACCTGTAGACGCCGGCTAGGATCAGCAGCCCTACGTAGGCGCGCAGGTCGGTGGAGTCCATGGGTCGCCAGCCGTCGCCGTATTTTCTCACCCCCTGCAGATTCGTCATGTCCACGATGATCCTTTCTATCGCCGGTGTGACAAACAGACGGAAGGCGGACGCGATGTCGAGCGCTCGCGACGCGGCGTAGGCCGTGGGGCCCGGCGTCACGGCGGGGCAGGGCCGGCGGATGGCGCGGGGCCGGTCCGGGCCGCGATAGGCCACGGAGGACCATTTGATTTTGCCGTTTTTTGACAGCAACGTCTCCCTTTCTGGCTCTGGCTCTCTGGCTCTGTCTCGCTCTCGCTCTCTGTCTCTGGCTCGCTCTCTGTCTGGCTCTCTGTCTCGCTCTCGGCCAGCGGCCGCGTCTCCCTCTCGCTCTCCCTCCGGCTCTTCCTCCGAAGAGGAGCACGACCGCGAGGCCGAGTCGTCTTCGTAGTCGTCTGCGTCGCGCTCGGGGTTGTATTCCTCACCGTCTTCATCTTCCGAAACGTCCTCCTCTTCGGAATCGCAGTAGTCTTCTTCGTCTTCTTGGTCGACGCTGGAGGATATCTGTTCCAGGACCTGAGCCGCGCTGAAACCGGGACTGCGAGGCGTCGTAGGCGGAGGCAACACGCTCGGCGGGGTCGTATTCCTCGTCGTCGTCCTCGTCGTCGTCCTCATCATCGTCCTCATCTTCTTCTTCTTCTTCTTCTTGTTCTTCTTGTTCTTCTTGTTCTTGTTCTTCTTCTTCTTCTTCTTCTTCTTGACAATATTAGTAGGCTCTCTACGCCCTGCTTACTGTCGTAGGCGGAGGGCTCACGCTCGGCGGGGTCTTATTCCTCCTCGTCGTCGTCCTCGTCCTCATCTTCTTCTTCTTCTTCTTCTTCTTCTTCTTCTTCTTCTTCTTCTTCTTCTTCTTCCTGACAATATTAGTAGCCTCTCTACGCCCTGCTTACGGTGGCCACGTGAATGGGACGAGGCACGCGAATGGACGAGGCGCGTGGTCGGCCCTGCCTGCTCCTTCGGGCCCTTCGGCCCCTTCGGTCCCATCCGGGACGCTCGGCTGGCCTCCCCGTGTTATAGCACCGAGGTCGTGCACTGAGTTGTTGGGGACAACTGGTCCCTGCCGGGGTCACTCAGACCCGGCCCAGACAGAGGGGAACAACTCCTAACACAGGCCCCGGGTCACTCCGACCCAGCTCAAGACAGGGGTAGGAGGGTTACAACATACACCTTGCTAACGCTGCCGGGGTCACTCTGACCCAAGCCCCCGGGACAGAGGGGAACAACTCATAACGCAGGGCCTACAACAGGGCCCGGGTCACTGTGACCCGGCCCAGACAGGGGTAGGAGGGTTACAACATACACCTTGCTAACGCTGCCAGAGTCTCTCTAACCCACACAGACACTGGGAATCGACTCGTAACGCTGGCCGGGGGTAACTCTGACCCGCCGAGGCAAGGGGAAGGTTGTGTAACAACAGCCATACCCGAAAGGCACAATTTCCACAACCAAGGGAAAGTAGTTTGTAGGGGGGCGTTTTTAGATTCGATATCCAAACTCACACGGGGCCCAAGGGCCCGATGGGGGGACAGAGGGCCGTATTCGACACAGGCCCTTGCCCGGAATGTTGAGCGTGTCAATTTTGGGGCAGGACCTTTTACTAGTATCCAGCAGGTGGTGGTGTTGGGTCACTGTGACCCCGGCCTGCCAGGGTCTCTCTGACCCACACAGACACGGGGGAAGCGACTGGTAACGCTGCCGAGGGTCACTCTGACCCCTCTGACGTCACTATGACCCCGCCCACACAGGGGCAGGGGCAGGAGGGTTACAACATACACCTTGCTAACGCCGCCGGGGTCACTCTGACCCCTCTGACGTCACTATGACCCCGCCCACACAGGGGCAGGAGGGTTACAACATACACCTTGCTAACGCTGCCGGGGTCACTCCGACCCACACACAGACACGGGCAATCAACTCGGAACTGCCCGGGGTCGCTCTGACCCGCCGAGACAACGGGAGGGTTATTACATTCATTACTTGCACCACACTACCACCAAGTGGATACTAGTCAAACATCCTGCCCCAGAATTCACACACGCCACATTACGGCCAAGGGCCCTGTGTGCGAAGTGACAGGCTGTCCCCGATTATCAACTAACTATTTCCTAAAGTATTGTAAAACTATAGAAATAACATATCTGTTGTTTAGGACCACTGTGTCTGGTGAGCATGATAGTAATCCTAACCATCCTGTCACCCGGTGTGTTTCGGCAGGTACCTTCCCGTCGCTCCCCCCTACTGTTGGTTTCATGTCCTTCTTTGTCCGATGTAGGTGATAGTGGCTGCACTTCGCCCCTGTCTATTGGTTTGTCTCTCATACACACTGTCCTAGTCTCTGGCTAAATATCTCTGCGTCTATAATATACGCACCTGGCATAGGCTACAATATGATACTCTGTCTCAGTCTCACAGAGTGCATTCGGGAGTTGCTTGCTAGGGCTGACTAATTGACCATGT